>NC_087062.1:77359366-77489001 GCF_963678635.1 Symsagittifera roscoffensis | reverse complement strand
TTTCTCGAACAAATTTTGGAAATCTGAAAATTCCGATTTCGAAACTATATCCGTATCAGGACTTTAATGAATTTCAAATAGCGTCCAATTGAATCTAAGACGATTTGTTACAGAATAAGTGTCCATCGTGAAATTCTGACAAAAGAGGTTTAAGCAATAAGCCGAGAAGATCTAAAATAGAAAAATAGCCAAATGACAGCTGGAAAGAGTAATGAACGCCAGGTAACGACTAAAACTGACTTGCCTTTTGAAAAACACTTCAGCTATCGATCTTAAGAAAAATATACTCCCTTAAAGCTCTTTGAATTTCACGAACAATTTGAGATTCCTGCTTTTTTGATAAAATTGACAAAAAACCCAAATGGCAAACACTGGATCAATAGGTAAAATTTTCATTTCGATGGGAAATCTGACAAATTGAATTCCATTATTGAAATAGAAGTCGATCACGTTTTTTGCGACCTATACATTTTTGCTGTTCTATAGTGGAGTTCGCCTTCCCTTAACAAGGAAACGAAGTGAAATTAGAAAGATATCAAAACCCATATAAAAAAATCAAAATTGAGCGTAAATATATTTTTAAGTCTTTTCCTGAGAAAAAAAAAAACAAAAAAAAATCGCCAAGACAAATATAAGAGTTTTGACTACGTTCATTGCTCTTAAAAAAGGTGGAAGCTTCTTTAGAATTTTGAAAAAGAACGCAAATTTTGGATTTCGACGAAAAAATATCACGTAAAATGTTCATGGTCTTTCATGGCTGACACATTCTTGACAAAAACTGTTTCAATGGTTTTTATTCCGATCGGAAAACTCAAAACTGAACACAGTGGCGACACTGACCTTCGCCCCACTTACGATACAACACATACAAAGCAAGGCAAGCTAGCTGTCAAAAATGTGACAAAAAGCCCAGTCTAAAAAATTTAAAAACCACCTTTACTAAAATTTTAATACCTTGGTCTTGAACTAAGTTGAATCTGTGTGGAAAACGACGAGAAGAAAAATGAAAATCGTTAACCTAGTATTTGGAAAAAAAATATGTAGCAGTTACAAGCCGAAATACGTAGCTTGAAATCCAGAGAGCCAAAAATTAATGTCAAAACATACATGTTGCTTATGTTAGACATGTTTATAAATATCAGACATGTTGCTTATAGTTGAATAAGAATCAACGAATGCAACGAAACAAAAAAATCACTTGTTTTGGAAAAAAAGTCATTAAAAATTTTTTTCTTGTAAATATAGGGCCTTAGCGCTCTTTGATTTTAAAGACCTATTCATGGTTGACCCTTTCTTGAAAAAACTTCAATTTGAGAAAACTGGATCAAAAAGCTTTTTTATTCAACTGAAAACCTGAAAATTAAAATCCAAGACATAATCAACTGACAATTGGAAAAAAAGTAAAGAACGCTAATAACGAGAAAAATTGACTTGTTTTTTGAAAAATTTAATCATAATCCAAGACATATTCAACTGACAGCTGGAAAAGAGAATGAACGCAAGGAAAAAAACGGACTTGTTTTTTTGAAAAAAAAAATCAAAACTTAAAGAAAAAATATATGCCATGAAAGCTCTTCAAACTTCAAGCACGATTTAAAATTGGTGCATTTCAGATAAAATTAAACAAAATTGAGAAAACTGGATGAATACGCTAAGTTTTTATTCCGCTGGAAAACCTATAAATTAAAATCCACTTTCGAAACTAGAAATCGCTCACGTTTTTTGCGCCATTTCCACCTTCGCAATTGCAGAGTTCTATTTACGTAATTTTCCGCAGATGAATTTCAAATGAACTCAAAAAGTGCATATATTTCTAAGTGCATACATAAATGCATGAATATGTATGAATGCTTATGTAGTAATGAGGGCATTCTAAGTCTTTTTCGTGAAAAATAAACCCACCAAGACCTATTTAAAAGTCTTCACTCTGATCATTACTCTTAAGGTTCGATAGTTGATTTTGCCTTGCTTTCAACAAAGAAATTGACTGAAATTGAAACGAAATTCAAAGTCAAGCCGCGCAAAATCAAATTTCCTGAAAAAAACATCAAGATTCAGAATTTTATGATAGAAATATTGTCACACCAAACCCACTAACAAGACCCAGGCCAAGCAACACAGAAGGATAGCAACAACAAACATTTGCATTTGAATTATCAACTCCCTCGTGGCAATCGTACCGAATTAAAGAGTACATGAGCCAATTGGAATTCAACGGTTAAATCAAACAGTTTCCGAAGTTAAAGGCTTGGAAAGTTTCCTCATTTGGTCCTTCTGCCATGGGAGTATAGTCGCTTTGCATTTATTTCAGAGCTACAGTGCAGGATTCTAAGAATTGCACGCATTTCAATCTAACACTGAATTGCAATTCAATTGCAGTGGTTTAGTCTACTTACTACTAGAACTATTGTTGTTACTAGTTCCGACCATAAACAGCCGCTTGGGTACAGAAAGCGTCTTCGGAGAGGATCCCAATTTACCTCCTGTCATCAATAAATCATTAAACACAATTACACAAAGGCAAATTAACTACTTCTCTCTTTCATA
Organism: Symsagittifera roscoffensis; assembly: GCF_963678635.1. Taxonomy (NCBI): domain Eukaryota; kingdom Metazoa; phylum Xenacoelomorpha; order Acoela; family Convolutidae; genus Symsagittifera; species Symsagittifera roscoffensis. The sequence continues at coordinate 77,486,454 of NC_087062.1, read as the reverse complement.
AAGACAGATTATAAAACTATGTCTAAAGTGATGGGATATTTCTACACGACAAATTGAGACATCCAATAATCTGAAGAGTAAAATTGAGAGAATGCAGCAAGTTTATATCATGTCGCTTTCTCAAATATTAATTATTGTGATTTCTAGAGAAGGTCTGTTCACCAAAAATCTGACAAGAAGATGGTAAAACACTAAAAAAGGATCAACTAAAATAAAAGTAAAAAAAGAAGTCTTTCGAAAATCTTTTGACATAGAAAATACTAGAAACAGCTAGCCTCCATCAAACAAAAAATTTTCTACAGGCTATTTGAAATCAGGTCAGCCACAAAGGACTCTTCCGCATACAAGCAGTCAGTGCAAAAGCGGGTTCGAGCCATCCCAGCATTTTACAAATGCAATTACCCTTTTTAAACATGAACATATGTTATAAAACACTAAAACTCAATCTAACTGATTATAAAGCAAGCCCTTTATTCAATTCTAAACCTATCGTCAAAACAAAACAAAATTACAGATTTTTTTTTTAAAGTAGCTACTAGCCTCCGAAGCCCTGAGTGAGGGTGCCCAGATTGTGGGTGACTCTGTTGGCCAATTTGGACATCTTGCTCCCGTGCTTCTTCGGACTACTCGAATAGCTTCCGTGGCCTCCCATGAACTCACTTGATGTCCGACTACACAGAACACAATCAATAGATCAAACTGCTTATTTAAAACCACTTTAAACACAGCTGCGTAACAACATCAATTTTCTAAATTGGCCAGTTGCATCATAATTTTCATCGATTTTTAGTGGTTATGGCGGCAATTTTGCTAATTCCCTAAAACTACGATATCTAAACCACGGTTCAAGACAAGCTTAGCACCACTTGCAGAAAAGATCAAGAAGAGCCACTCAGAAAGAGGTTCACAGAGTAACTGCCAACTATTCAACAGTGACTACGATAATGACTTTCGTAATTAGTACACACAGCCAGATTCGGTTGAAAAAGTGTCACTGAACTTATGGCAAAAGAAAATAATGATTGACGTTATTTTCAACTTTCGAAAAATAAAGCTTCAAGAACCTGTTATCATTCCATTTCACAACAGCCAACTTTCTTGACCTTTTTGTGACCTTTAGACTTATACTGTTCTATTGTGGAGTTTACCTTCTTTTTAACAAAATTAACGAACTGAAATTAAAAATAAATAAAAGTCCAACCGCGGAAAATCAAACTTGAGCGTGAACAAGTTTATTCTGAAAAATACCAAAATAGCCAACAGACAGTTGGAAAAGAGTGAATGAACACAAATAAACAATAAAAATATACTGACTTAAATTTTTGAAAAAATCTCAGCTAAATCTTACAAGAAAAATCTGCCAACAGACAGTTGGAAAAGAGTGAATGAACGCAAATAAACAAAAAAAAACACTAAGCAAAAAAAAAATTGAAAAAATCTCAAGCTTTCGAATTTACAAGGGTCGAAAAAAATCGAAAAACTAGATTTATCAAAATGAATTCACACCCTCAAAACACAAACACATAACTTTCTTTGCTTGTCAAATGAAACAATATGAGGTTACTAAGGCGCTTTCATATAGGCAAAAACCTATCATGCCGAAAACAAAAAGAAAAATTAAAAACGAAGCCGGAAAAAATTCAAAAAAATTCTTGAGTAATAAAAAGTAGTATTAAGTCTTCCTCAGCCTCAAAATACGCTTGAAAAAATTTCGCCTGCCAAAAGACGCAATAAGAGGCAATTAGGCCGGAACCTATCAAGCGGAAGAAAAAGGAAATAAAAAAAATACCCGAACAAAAATTAAACGCAAGAAAAAAAAACTGACAGACTTTTATAAGAAAAACTTCAACTTTCGAATTTCAACGAAAAAAAAGGTGACCTTTGAGCTCTTTAAACTTCAAAAAAACTTAATAAAATGGCACTTTTTGATAAAATAAACTCGAATTGAGAAAATTGGATCAATTAGTAAACAATTTATTTAGCTGGGAAATCTAATAATTAAATTGGATTTTCGAAATTAGAAGTCAATCAAGTTTTACGTGACTTTTACACTTTTGCTGCTCGATAGTGGAGAGTGCCTTTTTTTCAAACATAGCCAATCGAAGATTGGAAAAGAGTAATGAACGCAGGTAAACATAAAAAAACACTGACTTTCTTGAAAAAATCTCAACTTTCGAAAAATATAGATGCCCTTTAAGCTCTTTGAACTTCAAAAACAATTTATGATTGGCGTTTTTTGATAACATGAACAAATTGAGAAAACTGGATCAATTGGTAAAGTTTTATTCCGCTGGAAGTCTTAAAAATCCCACTTTCGAAGCTAGAAATCGTTCACGCGTTTCGCGCCATTTCCACGTTCGTTTTTGGAGAGAGCAATGTACGTCACTTTCAGCAGATGAATTTAAATTGAACTAAAAAATTGGATTATACCTAGGTGCATCAATATTTTGAGAATTTTTCCTAAAAAAAAACAAACAAAAAATCAGCAAGACCTATCTAAGAGTCTTCACCACGTTCATTGCTCTTAACAAGGGAAAAGAACTAAACATAAAAAGAAATCGAAAGTCAAACCGATAAAAAATAAAATCAAAATATAAAACAAACAAAAATACCAAACGTTTTTAATTATTGTCTTCGATTCTTTCATTGACTCTTACAATTTAATTACTTGAACAAAAAGAAACATCTTTTTACGAGTTTTTCATAGAAAAAAAACACCTTTAAGCTCTTTGATGCAGTAGCAGATTCAAAGGTGGAGAAGGCATTCACTCAAAGGCTTATTACGTCTAATAAAGGCTTATTTTACACTCAAAGGCTTATTTACTTTGTTAAAAAGAAGATAACTTTCAGGCTTATTTTAATTATTAAATGTTTGACCAATCAAGCCTTAAAATTTTCAACAGCCTTGAGCGCCAATATGTAAAAAAAAATTGTCGGGAATAAATAAGTAATTTTTTGTTAAAAGCGTTCAAAAAGAATAACCATAAACGGCTTGTTTGACGCTTTAGTTCTAAATTCACCAGCGGCGCAGAATTTTTTTAGTAGCGAACTAGGGCCTTTATATAGTTTCAAGAGTGCTTCAAGAAAAAAGCCGAAAGACTTTTCGAAAATTATTGAAAAAATCCCCTTGCTAGAGAACATCCATGCCGCGCCTGATTGCTAAGCCTTTTCGAGCGCATCAAATATCTTGCTGTTTCTATTCCTACAACCATACTGCAAAACTTTTTACTGTCACACATTACAACTCGGCGTTCCAATCTTAAAAATACGTGAGATGATTTTTAGCTTTATGAGTTATGTTCGAGGTTTAACTCATAGAGTAATTTCGGATAGGGTACACCGTCTGCTCGTCACGCTATCTTATTTTCGGCCGGATAGATTCGTGCAACTTCTTAGTCTAATACCGATCTTAATCTTACTCTTATATCTTCTAGTCTCAGGGTGTTTAACTAGTCTCTGCTAGGCTCAATAGATCTAGAGTATACTGGCTTATTGCGATTGCCAAAAGGTCTCTTGGAGAGGTAACTAATTTCTAAGTTAAATTCAAATCTCTCTGGTGCTGAAATTACATGATTGGTTAATATTAAATACTTTATAGTGATAAAATATCTAATTTATAACCAATAATAAAATGTAGTTTAGATCTGGTTCCATTTAATCAATTCGAGTTGCAAATGCTGTTAAAATTCTTAATTAAAAACCAAAAAAAGCTGTACAAAAGTCAATGACTGCCTTTTGTTTCAGTATTTTCAAGTCCGGAGAATTTTATTGCGTTGAAGCTTTTTAAATTTCATCATTATTTACTGATTGGCTTTTCATAAAACATACTCAATTTGAGAAAACGGAAATGACTGAAACTTTTTAGTCCGCTGGGAAATCAAAATCCACTTTCAAATTCGTGAACAATTTTTCGCGCAATTTTACGCTTTCTTAATAGGAGAGCGTAATTTTACTTTCATAATTTTATCATATTAAAACCCTTTCAGTCGTGATTCGAACTAAATTAAAAAACTTAAGTGTCGAATTTTTTTTTCGATTTTTGGTCTAATTTCGAGCTATAAGGTGAGCATGCAGGCGTACAATAGCTCATTTAAACTTATCTCAAGTCGTGAAAATTTGGTTTTGCTCGAGTAAAGTTAGTTTTTGAAGTTTTTAAACGCCATTTCGGCAAACTTCAAAAAATCAAACGTTTTCTACATTTTTAAATCAAGGAATTTTAAAATTTTTAATTCGTGAATTTTTTACGTGTTTCTAGACATTTTCTACAAAAATAATTTCCCAATTCGCCTATTTGACTATGAATTTCGAATTTCGATTGTTTTCGTTCAGATCTTTCATCGCACCACACAGAAGAAACGGAACTAATTTGTTTCTTTTAAGACTATGATAGGAACATACTGTGCTATTTGCACAGCAACCAGCTATCCTTGTTTTTATTCATCTTTTATAGCTTAAGAAATTTTACAAATATCAAAAGAAGAGTTTCTCCAGCTTCGGATATCTTTTTTATTTTGCCAGATGAGCTTAACATCTACAACAAACGGGCAAAGGGAAATATTACTTTTATACAGAAAACCCGATTGCCCAATAAAAAATTATTCGTGGAAACTTGATTGAGGAAAAATTGTTGCAAATCAATTACACAATGCATCTTGTACGCAAACAGCTGGTTTACTAGTCTTTAGAGTAGTTGCCCGGTAAATATTTCATTCGTTCATTTAGAATCAATCTCATGAACACGCACACAAATTTACACAGAGGCTAAGCTGAGCTTCAAACCACTTGCTATACAACACAAAAATATCGAAAACGTCAAAAAAACCAGATTAGATCTAAGGCTAGTTTTGAAACAAAAACATGCCGAGACAATAGAATGTGAAACTAGCATCGGAAGATAATTTCCCAAGCGGTAACAAACACCATGGCAGACGCCTTTTAAGCCGAAAAAATTCAACAAGATTTAAGACATATGAAAAGTCCCCGTCGCCCTCAAAACACATTATTTGCTCGTTAAATGAAATATTGAGACAACTAAGCTGATATAATATAGCCCAAAACCTACGCAGCCCAAAAAAAAAACGAAAAAAAAAAAAGACTGATAAGAAATTATTAAGCCCCCCTGGCCCTCAAAACACAGACCTGCACATACACACACACTTTTTTCGCTCGTCGAAGCACGCAATATGAGGCCGATAAGCCGATATAATATAGACCGAAAACTATCAAGCCGAAAAAAAAAAGAAAACAAAGGTGACAAAAAAATTGCTGTTATGAAAAATTTAAATTATAATTTCTATTATGATGTTGAGCATTTTGTTCAGCCCACAGATGAGCATTAAAAATATGTTTCCATTGAAATAACTCGAAAATAGGTCACTAAGCAAATAGAATTAAGGCCGAAATCATTTGGGTAGAATGAAGTTTTTAATAAAAAAAAATATATATAGGCTGTCAAGGTTACAAGGTTTAAAAAATTACAAAGAAACAGTAGAGGTAAATCATAGCACTAAAGCAACTATATTCTAAAAAAAGCTGAAGTTCAAAAAAGCGATTTAGTTGGATGGTAAAATCAAAGCGTAAGCTAAGCCGACAAAAAGAAAGTCGAAAGCGACGAAGTCGAAAATTCAAAAAATATATACCAAAGAAATATGTAAAAAAAACTGCGAATTCATTGGAGTAACCTTTTTTTTTAACCTTTGCGCATCAAATATTTTCAGTAAAATCAAAGCGTAAGCTAAGCCGACAAAAAGAAAATCGAAAGCGACGAAGTCGAAAATTCAAAAAAATATACCAAAGAAATATGTAAAAAAAACTGCGAATTCATTGGAGTAACCTTTTTTTTACCTTTGCGCATCAAATATTTTCATTCCGTCCGATTTACGTGCTACGACCAAAATAAGTGGGTTCATAGCTTTCATAGAGGCTTAATAACTTAATTTAATGGAAAAATCGTTACAAAGACGTCTACATCTTTCATCTACATTTGGACTGAGAACGATCGTCATCCATTTAATTGATATGATAGCCAATATTGATTCCTCTGCCAAATTTCATTTGACGGTTTGAGTTCAATCGAGTGACTATCTCTACGCCACAAACCTTTCCACTGTATCCAGCGAAAACGAACTTATTGTCCAGGGGCAAAATCTGTCCCCACATTTCCTTGAGGAACAAAAACAAGGCTTCCTAAATGGTGATAAAAATTCACAAGTCACAAAAATGCTTCCTATTAATTTAAATGAACTGTTGATGAGAAAGATCTATTTTTTTTTCATGAGATATTTTCATCTATCTTTTCCAGCAACAGTTCATTACTTGAGGAAAATCCAATATCACTTTGCCGTGAGGGATTACAAATTGACAGAAGAAACGAGTGGCAGAAAACTCATTCGCCAATTAGAACTGGGTTGTCAAAATCTGAACAGTAATTTAGTTAGTTTAACGCAATTATAAAATCTTGAATGGGCGGATTTGTTCTGCAATGAGAAAACCCAATACTTCCTTTAACTGCAATAGGGGCGAATTTGGGGGAACCCGACACCCTCACTACCCAAAGGGTCCACCGTTAAGTACTATTCAATGGCGTCCATTTTACGTTGGCCAACCACGAAAATTCTTTCATTTCTTTCACAAGAGATCATGAATTATTTATGGTCGAACAAAAAACGTCTACCAAATTTTCGCACGATTCCTCCCTGAAGAAAAGAGTAGATCCGCCCCTAGTTTGCACTATGAGTTAATGTGCGTGATTTAATGTGAAATGTTTAGTGTTGATTCGATTTCAGTCTTTGATTGATTTTGAATGAGCGTTAGAGTTCAACGTACCCACAAAGATCAAAACTGAAACCCAAAGAGAGGTCACATTAACTTGTAATTTGGCTATTAAAATACAACAACACTGGAACAGCAGCAGGAGAGGGATAGCAGCACACTTGACAGCTGGGTACCGGTAATTGAGTATACAGGTGATAGAGTACCTACAATCGTGAACCCACACATTAAGATCACGGACAAAAAAAAACATTGCTGACTCAAACTGCAGAAAACAAAATTAACCTAGCATTAATCTTTGTTGAATTTCTACACATAGCAACCTCAATTAGGTGCAATAAACCCCAATTTTAATAGAGTGTCGAAGTTAAGCGTATCGGAGCAAGCAATAACGACTTGCCAATTTTCAGCTTCTTCTCTTCGACCGAAGTAGCATCAAAAAGTGTAGCTTCAATAGCCCGTATACTCAATTTCCTAGCCCCTTAACAGATACACTTACTGCAGTTCTATCAAATTCCTACAACATGCCAAACTAATCAACTTAATGATTTAAGAGTTCAGGACTGTCGATATAAACGATTAACTTTCAATCCCATCTGAATTCTGCCTTGCTTACACAAGAAACGTTTTTGAAAAACTCTATTTTGATTTTCCATTTTTAAATAGAGTGTACATGCTACAATAAAATTAAACTTAAAAAGCCCGTTTTAACGTTGCAATCTAATGTTCATGACTCTGATTACCTGGATGAGCGTGAGGACCTTTTGACGGGATTGGGGGAGGCAAGTCCACATTCGATCCAGCCACTAGGCTTAGGGATCACATCCAATAGTGCTCTGATGTACTCGCGGAACTCCTTAGTTGCACCCGCACCTCCCCCTCCTCCACCGCCCCCAACTGGGTAGCCTTCGTGCGCACTCTGCACTGCTAAATAAAGAAAACACTGCAAAAAGGCACCAATACACAAAAAACATTTAAACTGATTTAACTTCAACTTTTCGCAAGATAAACTAAAATTGACTACTTTCTCGCATCGGTTACAGCTAGACTAACAATTTTAAAAATTCTAAAACGTTCAAACAGTAGCTGGTTTCTGTGCAATTAGCACAGAAAGTTCGACGACTAAAACCTTAAAAATAGAAATCATTTTTTCTCTCCAAATTTGTAGTTTATTGTGCGTAGTAGGATGAGAGGAAAGAATCCTTGAAAAATTAATTTGGAGCGTTAGAAAATAAATAAAAATTGTTAACAGTTGAATTCAGGATAGAGTGATATATCGTATTATAGCCCTTCCAATCGTGATTCGAACGAAAAATTTAAGAAAGTATTCTCAGTAGAGAAAACCGGTTAGCTTTTCAGCGCAATCTCGAGCGAGCGAGTAAAGCAAGCGATGTATTGGAGCAGGAACATTTTCAAAATTTTAGTTTTACTCCAGGAATTTCAGTTTAAGGAGCTTCATTTTGCGTTTACCACGCAATAAAAACCTGCGAAAAGTTAAAGAATTTTAGAAAAAATGTATTTTTATTTTTTGAGTAAAAAGTTAAACTTTCACGGCATAAACGCAAGCCTTTCCAACAATGACACCTTCTCACTTGCTTTCCTCGCTCGATTTACGCTAAGAAGTTAACGGGTTTTCCTCGACACTGAAAATACTTTCTGAAAATTTTTGATTCGTTCGAATCACGATAGAGGGGTCCTTAATACGATATATCACTCAATCCAATTTGATAAACGTTTGTAATACCTGATTTTGAGTGGAAAAATAGAAGAAAAACTAAAACACGCCCAAAGACATAGTTCCTCTATTCTTTCAGTGGTCGGAACAAAAAATACAAAGGACTGATTCTGATCGAATCGTTATAAATAGCTAAATGACAGATTGCCAAAACAGAATATAATCAACTGAAATATGACTGCAACTGTTAAAACCTAGTCAATAAACAGTTGAAAAAGAAACATGAGCGCAAGCAAACAAAAAACTTAACTTTTGAATTTGTACACAGAGGCGAAGCTGAGCTTCGCACCACTTGCGATACAATAAATATAGGATGAGTGCACCATGACGCTAAAAGCATTAGCAAACAGAACTTCGAACAATGCTACCATTGAAGAAGAAAGTGGAAAAACTTTTTAAAAGTTCAAAAACAAAAAAGCAATTTTACGTGTTTGAATTTGTGTTTCAAAGAAGTCCTAGTGGTGTTGAATTCTGGCAGTCGAAAATTAGTGTTAGATTCTTATCGATCTGAAATGTACTACACTTTAAGAAGAAAATCGGTAAAAAGGCCGATAGAATTGAAGCCGATATCCAATAATCCTGGAAATAATTGTTAGCTATTTTCTAAGAATAAGTGCTGACATGAAAATGAGCAATAGAAGAAATCGAAAATAGCAAAAACTGCACAATTCACAATTTGAAAGCTTATTTTTAACTAAAAAATAGGTCAAAAAATTATTACTTTGAAAATACTGAAAATACAAAATCTTAAAAGGCAAAAAGCGGGGAATAGGACCAAAAACTAATCTAGGTGCAATTATGACAACAAGTTTTTGCCGCCTCAGATTTAGGAGGGTAGCTTTCGAGAACTGATGTCAAAAAGTTTCAAAAACGGTCAAAAATCAAAATTTTGACATCTCGAGGGCCATTACTTCTGGTGTAAAAGCCATTTGGGCGTAGCTGTTAATGCAAACAAGCTTCTCTCACGACTCGCTTCTCTAATGAAACGAAAATCTCAGATTTAGGAGGGCAGTTTTAAAAGTTGCAGAAACGGTTTAAAAAATCACAATTTTGGCTTTTCCTTAGGTCATAACTTTTCTTTTAATAGGCAGAGCCGGTTAAGCAAGGGAGCGTTCCACAGTACCTTTCGATTGAAAACAAAAACTCAGATTTAGGAGGGTAGTTTCCACGAAAATTAAAAAAAAAAATTTTAAAAATTGGTCAACAATTCAAAAAAGTGTTCAAAAAAGTCAACAATTGATTTTTCAGCGGGCCATAAATTTTTATGTCAACAAATTGGGCAGAGCCGTTTATGCACGGAGGATTCAATTAACCTATTCTCTCCACTGATCCCCTGAGTTCAGATTTGGAAGAGTAGTTTTCGATTTAAGTCAAAAACTTGGAAAAAACGGTCCAGAAATCAAGTTTTGACTTTTCCGAGGGCCATTATTTTTTGTATTAAAAACTTTGGAAATTTCCATTTAGGCAGGGGAGCTTCAACAACCTGCTCCATCCATTGAACCCAAAAAGTTAAGATTAGGGTGGGTAGTTTTCGAGAAAAGTCAAAAAAGCTCCAAAACACGGTTAAAAAATCGAAAGTTTGACTTTTCCGAGGGCGATATTTATGCGCGTATCGCTAATGCAGGGGAGCTTCTTGCGACTTGTTCTCTCAATTGAATCCAAAATCTCAAAATTGGAAGGGTAGTTTTTGAGAAAAAGTAAAAAAATTTATGGGTCAAAAATCCCCCCCCCCCCCCCCACACATTTTTATGCAGTCTGTTGGCTAGCTTGTAGAAAGTAAAGTAAAGAAAAAAGAGACTAGAAGATTATGCAGGCATACAGGTGAATGGGAGTTCTCTCCAAAAAACAAAAAAAATCGAATCCATATATTTCCCTTATACTTATTTTTATCAAACAGGAACTAGATAATTTTGAAACTAAACCGACAGAGCTTAAGTTGACGACAATGAAGCCGAAAAGTCATCGGCAGAAAATTATCAGCGGAAATCTACAATTATACATACAAAATTTCGAGTTGCATACGGTAGTTAAATTTGAATTTTTATGCAATTGATAAATATATTTGATTCAACTGATTTGGTTTAACTAGTTGGTAACTAGAAAAAAAAATATTAGTCCGATTTGATAACCCTTGCTAAACGCAAGCGTAAAGAAACATAAGTGGAAAAGAGAGTTAAAAAGAAGTCAATGAATTCAGGTAACCAAAAAAATACTGACTTATTTTTTTTGAAATAACCTCATCTTTTGAATTTCTAAGAAAAAAATGATGACCTTAAAACACTTTGAATTTCTAGAACAATTTATTATGACTCATTTTTGATAGAAATAACAAAATTTGAGAAAACTATATCATTCAGAAAAACTTTCATTTCGCTGGGAAATCTGAAAAAAAATTCGAAACTAGAAGTAGATCAAGTTTTAAGTTACTTTTACATTTTTGCTTTTCAATGGTGGATTCAGCCTTCCTTTGAAAAACAGAAACAATCTAAACTTAAAAAGAAGGCAAATATCAACCCGCGAAGAAACACATTTGAGCCTGAAGACTTTTCCTAAAAAAAACTTTAAAAAACATCGCGACCTTTATGAGAGTATTCACTACGATCATGACTCTTAATTAAACGCTTGGCAGCATTTTATACCTGCATTGACCAAAACTATATATCTTCGACCTGCTGCAAATGATCCCAAATATGAGGCAATGGGATACTGGCTCGTTTTATACTTTAAACACCTTTGTTTTACAAAAAGTCAATGCTTTGTTATAAAAAAAATCTTTTAAAATTTTTTGTACTAGTCGCCCAAGCTAACCGGCGGTGGAGCAATCACATGTTGTCCCAGAGGCAAGAAACTCCGGCCGTAAAATCGTTAAAATAGCTTTTTCAGAAGATGTTTTTCTTTGACCTTTAGAGTAGAAGCAACATCTGAATAAATTTTGAATAAATTGAGACACATGACCGAATTTGTATTTCGCAAGCATAGGCCAAGGAACCGCATAAAATAGCTCTACGATAAGAAATTAGAAAAACCAAGACTACAAAAAGCTCAAACGAATGTACGAAATTTCATACCTTTTCCATTTATTTTTTTTCTCGCAAAAGAAAAGCTCATTTTTCGTTTTGGTACTATTTATTATAAAAATGAGCCAACTTTGAGTAACGGTACAGCGAAAAACATGACCTGTCATGGCAGAGTTGCTGCGAACCAACTCAGTCATTCTACAGTTAGATAAACTTTAAAAAAAATTGGTTTCAAAAATTTATTTATGCAAGAAAATAATGAAAGAGACGAAGATAAGCTTCGGAACACTTGAGATACATTACAAACATAGTATTGGAAGCTAGCCAACAGAAAATGAGACGAAAAAAAAAACAAAAAATATCGAATACAACATGTACATAAAATGCAATTGTGTGTGAAGTCACAGACGCACAGTTGAGTAGAACGAGTTGTACTACTTAAACATATTTGTCAGAATATTTGTTTACGGGCAAAAAGTCCAATTCCCAAGTGCAACACACTTGTTCTCGCAAGTACAAAAACATTCAAGCATTTTTTTAATACGCACATGAGGAAAAGGTAACATTTGGTTGGTTAATGAGAACAGACAGATAAGTTGACTTACACATCCTACGGTTATCTGAAATGGTGAGCATGATAGATATGATATCTCTGAAAAGAGCCAAGACCCTACACAGCTTTATGATGCAATTTCAACTTCTAAAACGTTCGTTATGTTTCATAAGCACTTAGCTTGGATTCATTCACTCGAACAATAAATGAAAGGTCTTAAAGGCTTTAATTGACTGACTAGAAGAATCAATAGATTTTGAATTTTAAATCTTTTTTCTAACCACGAGTCGATCAATGTTCATATAAAGTTTTTTTCTTCAGTTTTTCGACGTTCTGCAGCCTTTTATAGAAATCAAGACCAGGCATGCAATAAAGTGATAATCCTCCAGATTAATATTCAGGATAAAAAAACAAAAGTCTTGGCAAAAAGAGTTAAAAAAACAATAAGACACAACTACAAAAAATATTTGCAAACTACCATGAGCAGATTTTAGAGCTGAGCAAGATTCATCAATAGAAGTCTGTGAACATCAATTTAAATGTAAAAATCTATCTTATGAGAAATATGCAGCTGATTCAATTTGGAAATTAACTTGAGCATTGAAATGGTTTAGAGATTGATTTTTGAATTCCTGTTTCGCTAAACTTGGACGTTATCAAAGCCGTTGCCGGGGCGGGGCGTACACGGATTTGATGTTTTTAATGAAAAAATCTACGGCTTCTTTAGCACAGTCCCTCATTTCTTAACTCAACCGAAATCCTACCAGAAGCACTTTTTATTTTGCTGAACCCTTCTGCGTCGCATATTAGAGAGAATATGGATGGCTTCAGAATTAGCTATATTATGCGCCATTTTTCAATTTTTTCATACGGTTTATAGATGTTGATCATTTTCTTCGTCATACTTCCTTTCCAGTATGCTTAAACCGAATCTGAGCTTCTCTGTCAAACTTTGAATCTTCTACTATGGGTTTGCAAAAATCGATCATGTAAGGATTTGGCTATCATACTTAAATGCGTGATTCAATGAATAAATTTTTTACCGGAACGCTTCTGCACTAATCGAAGTGACAACCATTTTCAGTAGAAAACTATGACAATAGATTGTAGTATGTGTTGTATAATTAAGTAACTGACGTTGTGGGTTGTGTGTCTTCTTGAATGGCTGTGTGAAGACGTTGCGTGAGTTGATGAGGCAGGAGGCCCTGATGAGGAGTGACCCATTGCCCTTCCTGTCTCTCCAAGTGACGACTGGGAGACGGTGGGTGCGGTAGAACATCTTCACAGCACCGAGGATGGAGTCATTCACAGCCGCCGGAATGACCAGGGATGCCGGATACCTACACCCAATTCAACACCAGCAAATCAACATTGAAACCGATAGTAACAGCAAGTGTATCAATTAAAATCAAGCTACGCTGACTTTATGCAAGGCCCAATTCAAAAAGTTTGAATAAAACTAACTATTTGAACAAAACTGATGTCATCATAAACAATGAGAAACCAAAAATCCAATTGCTGCGATTACATAATTGCTTTAATCAATTTAGGTTTTGTGACTTGCACAGACCCCGAAAACTTTGGTTTTCCACAACAATTTCATATAACTGTCTTTGTTTAGAATGACGAGAGGAAAACAAAAATTAAAATTCGTACTAAAATCAATAATCGTCATTCACTCAAAGTTGTCAAAAAAGCCGACAACTACATTATCGACTATGCCTGCGAATTAGATCGAGCAAAATGTATACTGTTAATCAATCCCAGACAAAAATCGTCAATCACAACTTTAAACAGCTTATAACTCACGTTTCGCAGCAGTCGTATTTGGAGTTGACCGCTGATATCTTGAAGTCGGAGCCTCCCACACCACCATGTCTCTTCTCACTTCCCCCTGCCCCACTATGACTACTGCTACTTCCGCCTAATCAAGTAAATTATTTGGTGCACCCGTATTACTATCAAAACTTTCGTTAAAAAAAGTTTTATCCAGCCAATTGTACACAATTCTGTTAATACGTCTTAGAAAGCTCAGAGATCTAGTGTACAAATAGAGCAAATAGCGCATGTTGCACAAAAAATTGGACAACAAAACTTTGCACAAAAATTGCAAGTAAATGAGCGACTTATATTAGGAACAACTCCCAGTCGCAGTCATTTCTAAACGGCCGATTAAAAAATAAAAATAAATTTGATCTTAATTTCGCTAATTTGGTTAGTTTCACTAACCTTTGCACGTTGTATGATATAAAATGACCCACCTAACTTGACAGTCTTAGTCCAAGTGTGGGTGGAGTTGTTGTCGGCGAGGGAGGAACCGAGATGGAGACGGAGGTAGTCCTGCACCAGACGTGTCTTCTCCAGTCTCTCCAGAGTTTGAGTCGAGTGGAAGCCTCCGTTGTTGGAGCTACGCATGGTGAAGCCGTCATTGTCTAAACCATCACAAACGCACAATAAAATATAGCCAACAGATAGTTGGAAAAGAGTCAATGAACGCAAGGTAACTAAAAAAAACGGACTTTCGAAAAAACCGACTAAAAAATTTGGATCTTTCGAATAATATGGCTTTATACACAAAAAAAATACTTTTTAAATTTCAAGTTTTATGCCTTTTGTCCGGATAATTTAAATCAGCACGGTATCTGATTGATATAAAAACAAGTGAGCTCTTTCATAAAAATTGATAATTCCTGGAAAAAATCGCGCATCTGTATGTGTTGCTTTCTCAAAAACTACAAAATTTTTTTGATTATTAGCACACCACACCCACTTTCTTTGATAATGTGAACACCCTACATTTGTCCTGGCCTATAAATTAACACACTATAATTTTTACTATGCTCACCAAAATCGTCATCTAGCTCATTGGTTGATGCTAAAGTCAGACCCAGAGTCTTCTTTTGCTGATGATAGCTTGCACTGATACCTCCTCCAAAAGTACGCAATGTCTTCGGCACTGAGAGAAGCCTAAAGTAAGAAAACAAGAAATACTTAATTCAGTCGCAAACTAGTAATTCATCATGAAAAGCTCACTAAGCATGTTGTGCGCTCAATAGCTTAAGCCAGGATCGACAATATGGCACTTTCCCATTATAGGCACTTTCCCATTACATTCCCTCAAGCTAATACCAAAAAAAAACCCTCCACCCCCTGTGATTTTTGTATTTTGAGCAAAGGGTGCTATAATTTGCTGGAAAGCTTCGAAGAAAAGAACCATATTGTAGAATATAGCCATGTGGTTCGATTTGAGCTAAGGCTTCTCGAAGTAAAAATTCAAGATGACTTTCTAGTTATTCTAGCGTCGAAAAAAATTACTATAGTTTGCTAATATGTTCAAAATATAACTGCACAAAATTAAAACCTGCGTAATCAGGGTTTTAAAACGTTTTCTGCAGTTTCAGGAATCTGCTTTTAAATAACCTGCTTTTAAATGAGCGAGAAAAGTATTCATCACATGTAGTTTACAAAGATCTGATTTTCATTTAGTTTCCCACGATAAGGTGATCTCCAATAAACCCACTGGATCTATTTAACAATCCTACCCTTCAAGAAAAAGGGGGGGGGGAGATTGCTAAGTAGATTACTTGCAGCGAATTTTTGACCAATCAGAATGCAGCAAAATTCGAATTTACATACAACGCTCTAGTGCGAATTTTTTGTTTTTATTTAAAGGGGTGGAGATTCTTTAGTAGATACAATAGGGGGGGGGGGGGGATTGTTAAGTAGATCCAAACCACTATCAAGGGATCTGACTTTGCTTTACGGCTGTTAATTATTTGGACTCCAGTGGGTGACAATTAATTTCAATTAGGTAACTATATTATAATAAACCGTACACATGTTTGACAATCGACTGGTTAATAGATGTAGTATTTTAATAGTCACAATGAGTGATACAAACCGAAGGGTTGAAGAGCGGATGGTACTGTAAAATTGAAACCATGTTACCAATGAGCATGCTTCGTATTTGCAATTTAAACCAATATACTGTTCGCGCACGGCTCATTATTGCTTCGAATCATTGGCCCTATTGATTACAACCATAATTTATCAGCCCCCTTACATTGCGTTGGTTGGGTTCATAAAACGGGTCTCGTCCACACAAAACTAGCTCGTATTTTATAGTATGGCATGCAGTGTTCCTAAACTACGGCGAAATTGATGACATTTATCTCCGCCACGGAAGCAAGGCCAAAGGTAGTAACAAGCCCAAAGGTCCTAGGCACGCGGAAAGCTACAGCGAAATGGATGAAATCGATTTCCACCACCGAAGCAGACCAAAATAAATGCGGAGAAAGAAGGGACGGAGCAAAAAAAATATGTAGGTAGTATTCTTTATAAAGTGAGTTTTAAATTGATTCCCGAATTGATACCTCACTTTCGGAGCACCACAGTTTCGGTTTCTCAAGTTTTTTCCACTAACAAGATCAACTTGCTCAGAAGATGACTATCCATGACTAATGACTTTAGAACTACTGCATTTTTATCACGGTAGCTGCTTGTTTGAATCTAGCACTTTAAGAGCGTGCTCAGATGAGTTGCTCATTGATGGGCATGACGCCATTTCACAAAATAAATCACTTAGTTAGCTTCAGGTGCTTGATGAAACTAACTTGGCCGTTTTGCTCTTAGGTTTATTTGGAAGGAGATCCCGTCCCTCGTAGTAGCCCGACTCTCTGCCCGAACCCCCGTTGCATCCACCCGAGGAGATGAAGAGATAGGGGGGCATGAATGAGTAAACGTAGTTGTCGCTGCATCGTCGCAACTCCTTCACCGAGTCCACGAATGCCTCTGCTCGCTTGTCGCTCATGTGAGGCGCTATGTCCGCGTCAAATACAACTCGCAGTACCTGAAATATAATGATATTAAGCGTCAACCGGGCGATCAAATAGCAAAAAACGGGATGATTTTACGCCTCATCATGACGCTCAGCATCCTCTTTTTGAGTTAGGGAACTTGCAAATAAGCATCTAAAGTAAATAATTTCTTCCCTGTTTAATTTAAGGCTACTATTTACCATCCGCTTTTTCGTAACGTTTTGACAGGTAAGAATTAAGTATGCTAAGCAAGTGGTAGTAAGTGACATGTCCATTTCCGACTCATGAAGATGGACATGTCACTAACTAAAACATGAAAAAAAGACACATAGTATCAGGAACATAAGGTTCCTGTAACATTATCATACATATGAAAAAAACCGTCGTTAAAACTTAAGACATGGGCAATGAAAATTGAAAAGCTGGGAACACGTTAAAGGAAAGCGGTATTTTACCACAAGGCAACGAGCCTTTCATTATCAATTACCGCATCGAAGTAAACTCCATCGTCTAGAAAATCAATATAAGGAACAAAACAGTTCATATAAAACTCAAAAACCAGTCGATTGATCACAATGCTCTTCAACAGCATCCATTGGAACAATATTTAAACGACAGTTCATTGCTCCAATTGCAGAACTCTTCCGAATGGAATAGTAAAAGAGTCACTAAAATTTGAATTCACAATGAGTCAACATATAGCTAGACTTCACTAAAATAGACACCCATTAGTCCATTTGCTACTTTTACAATTGGAAATATGTCATTGACAAGTATTGCATTTTTCGTTGGTACCTGGAAATTGGAGAAGACAAACTGCCACACTTTTCTGTGGAAGGTGACTTCCTTTAAAGTAGCCGCAGTGGAGTCTGCTCTGATCTTCTCCTCTACCTTCTCCATCTTGAGCAGCATGGAAATGGGGAAGGACTTGTGGATGAGCTGGTCACACGTCAAAACATGTCTCGGGTGGGCTATCACTATGATTCTGTAGTTGGTCAGATAGATGTTGCCTGTTAAAGTTAACATACAATCTTATAAAAAAATCTGAATCCTTTTTTCGAATCTCTTCAAGTATTCCCCCCTTTCCAAAAAGGGGGGAGATTCATTACTAGTTTCAAAATCTCATATTCTTAACCGCTGATTTGTATCATTATCATTATAGGGATGGGGAGATTTGTTACTAGGTACCATAGAAGGGGGATAGTCAAAGAGAGCCCTTTTTCTTCGAATTAATTTCTCTCGCAATATTCTCGAAATAACACCACGATTAAAGTCAGAAAAACGAAGACGATAAGTTGTAGTTTTAAAAGAAAAAATATGCCCTTAAAGCTCTTTGAATTTCAAGGACCTTTTTAATTGCTTTTTTCATCAAATTAACTGGGAAATCTACAAATTAAATTACTTAAGTGCGCTCATAAATGCATTATAATGCATGAATGCACATCTGTAGTTATTAGAGCATTTTAAGACTTTTTCTTAAAAAACAAAAACAAAAAAATCACCAAGATCCACATACGAGTCTTCACTACGCTCATTACTCGTAATAAATTCAATTTTTCTCACTACGCTATTGTGGAACACGCATAAAAAAATGTGCCCTCAATCAAACTGTATACCATTGGCTGGCAGATATGGCAGGTCGCCATTGAGTGGATTGGTGAGTGTCTTCACATCAGCTAGCAGGCGGATGGGCAATCCCTCTTCCCCTCCTAGTTCTGTAGCTGTGGGTATGTAGTCCTCCTTCGGCAACAGCACTGGCCTGTACTTCTGCGGATAGAAAGCAGAATCGTCGCCCTCCTTGGCTGCAGTGTAGATTTCAGAGAGAGTTTGAGCTTGTTGTTCCATGATATCTACAATATACAAAAATGAATAGGAAAAAACAGTTGCTGTGAAATATTACAAAATTCTCAGATCACATTTACATTTGCAAAAATTTACAAAAAAAATATAATTGTCAATTTTTGTCGTTTGTTTTTGGAGCGTGGAAGAGAGCAACTTCAGCTCAAACTAGTCTTAAACAGCTTTATTAATTAAGAAACAGTTTCTAAACTGGTATAAATAGTTGTCTGAATCGATTCACTTCAATTACGTCAAACAGAAGCAATTCGAAAGAATCGGAATCAGTTTTTATAGTCGAAAATCTTTTCGGCACCGAAAGCTTGTTCAAATTCTTTATACGGTACCGATTCAGGGGCAGGCAGCAGTAAAAAAAACAGCTGATACTCAGCTGAGAGAAGCTTCGAAGCTAAATGGTCAAGAAACATTTGAGATCTATTCTGTAATTCTTGATAAACCTTGTCATACTTTCCACGACCAATTTTAATCTACGCTTCCAAACAATCTTTTCAGCAATCTTTTATATCCGTTTCAGCAATCCATTTCTTAATTCTCGATGAACCTTCTCAAGCTTTCGAGAACCTATTCTTCTATACACTCCCCGTTGAAAAAAATTAATAGCTACACATGAAGATCTATTCAATTCGATATAAAATTTGACATCTGTGCTAACTCATACACATGTTCAAATAACCAATAGAAAAACAAAGCTATAGCAGGAAATTCAGCTTATGCAATTAAGCCCTAAGGCTGTAAAATTAAGAAAACTCGAAGAACTTACGAACTCGAAAAAAAAACATTCAGAAAAATTAACTTTGATCCTTGAATGTAGCGTAGCGGTAAACGGCGCACTCAAATCAGTATAGATCCGGTAAACGCCGCACTCAAATCAGTATAGAACTTCAATGATCAATTATCCTTTCCTTTCGCAAAGTAAAATATAGCCATTGGGCAGTTGTAAAAGTGAAAACAGAACAAGGAAACCAGTAAAAACAAGTTGTTTAAAAACTATTTATAATTAAGAGAAAACCGGATCAATAGCTATTTTTTCATTGCGCTGGAAATTCTGACAACTAATGACATTTTTGGAAAATATATGTCATTCATGTTTTTAGTTACCATTTCACTTTTGCTGTTCGATAAAGGAGTTGGCCTTCCTTTAACAAAAGAAAACAAAGTGAAAATATAAGAGATCATAGGTCAAACCGCAAAAAAATGATCAAACGTGAGCGTGAAATACAATCTGCTTAACTTTTAGCATAAGAACTTAATTTGAACTCAAATACTGCATTTACAACTTGAAGCATTCAAAAACGCATTAAGACGCATGAATGCACCTGTTAAAAATTAGAGGATTTTAAGAATTTTCATGGAAAAAAAACATGAAAAGTCACGACCTCTAGAGTCTGAACTACGTTCACCGAGTCTTAAAAATTGGGTCAAAAGGTAATTTTTTGCGTTTCCGAAATGAGAAGTCGATCACAATGTTTTGCACCATTGCCACTTTCGTAATTGGAGAGTGCAATTTTCTCAACTTTTAGCAGATGAGTTTGAAAAGAATTCAAAAAGTGCATATAGACCTAAGTGCATCGATAAGGTCTTTTATATGTATGAAAAAACTTCTGTAACTTGAGAGCATTCTAAGGCTCTTTCCTGAAAAAAAACAAACGAACTTAATCACCAAGACCAATAGAAGAGTCTTCACCACGTCCATGGAATCTTTAAAAAAAACATTAAATGTAATAAAAAAAATGAATTTTTTTTTCAATTTCAGATTTTTTGTGAAAATCATCCCCCCACACGCCATATTAAGAACAAAGTGATAAATTTCACTCCTAGTAACAAACCAATTATGGCAAATAAGCTTCCTTCACCCAATTTGGAACGATTTCTATGACGGATTAAATCTCAGCACGGATTAAATCTCAGCTTACGCGTTAATAGCGCGAAATATCTCTCGCGTTAATTGTCCCAAATTGGTCAAAATGGCCAATTTTAAACCCCCATAATTTTACGAAAAATGATCACAGGTGAAATATCTTTCCAAATTTAGGCTCACGACAACAACAATTTTTTAATGATAAAAAACTCGTCATAAAGGTCTAGTTAAAAGGTCGAAATTTGTCTGAAGAAAGCAAACAATCCGAGCACAAATATTCCGAATTTCGTTACGAAAGTCGGAACAAAAACAGTCTGTGTTAAAATCCTTAGCATTGGCTGTACTTAATAGTTGGTTATTGATCAAAATGAACTCTTTCAAAATCAACACATTTTATCGCAACAATATTTGCGACTTAGGTCGGAAAAAAAGATAGCTCATACTATAATTGCTAGTGTAATTAGAATGTGTTACACCCAATTGCGTATGAATCATGCATTTCAAAAATCTCGAGAAGTTCATCGAGTTGGAAAACTTCTGAAATGGGATTTTATTTATTAAACTGTTGTATGAAACAACTAGCTTTTTTCGGATCAATTGATGAATTAAAAACGCATCAATTGTGTTAAGTTATTACTAATCAAATGTCAAAGCGCATGTAAATATACCGCTATTGCAGCCCAATAACTCAAAAGCGCCATCAAAAGTAGCGCTTTTATTTGCCACTTAGGTTGGAAAAAAAAGTTGCATCAAACTATTACACTAGGCCATGCTCGTGTAAAAACTGTCAGAGAAATCAGTCAAACCGCGATAACTCAAATTTGAGCGAGAAAAACTATATGTTCCTGAAAAAAAACCGCCCGACCTAAATAACGGTTTTCATTTCGTTCGTCAACACTAAAACAGGTATTGTGCGGTAGCAGGATTGGATTGCGATAAGGTGGTCATTATAAGCAGTGGTAGCAGTAAGCGGTACAAGGAGCGAATCCGCCGCTCTTACCTCTCTTATCTGTAAGAAAAATGGTTTTCCATGAGGAAGTCTAGTTCCAACTAAAGGCTACTTGTGAAAAAATCTTCAAGCATCTCAACTTACTGTGCAGTTCGGCGAATGCCTTCTCCGTGTACTCCTTGCTGCACTCTGTGCTCTCCATGGCATCTTGCACGAAGCGAGAGAGGAACTTCTCTATCTCCCCCGGACTGCTTTCGTTCCCACCCATTTCCCTGTCGTCCTCGTCCCTCCCCGTGCTACCACTCTCTCCACCTCCACTGTAAAAAAAAACAACTCAAGGCTTCATAAGTATTGTTCGTTTATCCTATTCCTATTTTTACAGCCAAAAACATCCGACTATTACAACTAACTTTTGAGCAATTCTTTTAATCTGCGAGACAATGTAGTATTGGCCAATCAAACTTCCGTATTGGCTACACTCAACTCATAACTGTACATTATAAAGCAGTACACTGCTGATTTATATTAACCGGACAAAATGGAGGACTACATAATTTCTCAAAATTTTTATTAATGAATATATTTTTGTTAAATAGTCAAATTACTACAAAAATTATTTTAAAAAAGTTTTAAAACGTTTCAAGCATTTTTTTGGAAAACATATCCCCCTTAAATTTTGTTGGAGTTAATATGAGGTTTGATATAATTTGCTCATAAGTTGCTCCAGTACTTTTGGTGTACTTTTTGATTGAATAAAAGAAGCCAAAAATGACTCTTTTAGGGTATAATTATGGATCCGAGTTTCGCAAAATATATTTCAACATATTCATTCTTGTTAAGAATCTACGCAACTTTTGTTCTCTTCAGTTTTCGTCTGATTTCAACCCAATTTGAGAAAAACGCGTTTAAAATTTCCAATTCGGCTCGTTTTTTTCCGGCTAATATTTTAAATCAGCAAGGTATTGCCAATTTTTGCAGGCATTTGATTATTAAACATGCAAGCACGAAATTACCCAACTCTTGGATGCAACGCTGAAAAAATTGAGTATTTAAAAAAACAACGAGCCTCTTTGAGCTGTAGGTCTTGGAGGACATTCTAGACCTGTAGACAGGAGTACGGAGTGGCATCTGCAACTGGACAATCTGGGTGAGATAGTCCAGTGCTTGGGAGAAGGCATTCTGCTGCTCGCTCTTTGCAAGCAGCTTCGTCTTCTGCTCGAATGACTCTTTTGTCTCCACCGGTGGCTCCTCTTCATTCAGGCCACTGTCTGCATCAGAGCTTACGTTGGCTGATTCCGTCCCCGATAAGCCATTGGTCATACTACTCTGCTGCATAGCCCACTTTTGCTTCTCTTTCAACTAAAAGGCCACAGATAAAGACCACTTGATAGACAGCCAACAGGTCGTTTTGCTGTTCTCCCAAGATGGGATTTTTCAATATATCAGTAACTTGTAAATTCTAGTCAAAATACTTGAAAACGAACTTATTAATACAGTTTGACTCATTAAACACAGCGATACCAAAGGGGAAACAGGCGAATCTCAACCTCTCAAACGCAAGCAAAAAACGGAAAAATGCGCCCCAAACTCAAATTCGCAACTCGAGACTACTAATTCGAATCTGGACCTCCGCCCAAATTAATAATTAAAAAATAACTTACTTGTTCTATGAAACAACCTCACTTTTCGAATTTCAATGAAACAACAATTGATGGCCTTAAAACTATTTCAATTTACAGAATATAGCCAACACACAATTGGAAAAGAGCCAATGAAGGCAAGCAAACAAAAAAGAATACACTGACTTGCCTTAGAAACTTCAACTTTCGAATTTCAAAAAAAAATGTATGGCTTTCAGAGAAAATCATGCGACCGATTTACACGCAGGTAACAGTAAAAATTAATCAACAGACAGTTGGAAAAGAGTAGAAAAAAATTGACTGAATTTTGAAAAATCTCTTAAACTTTTGAAATTTCAAAGAACTTTTGACTGAACTTTTGAAATTCAAAGAACAAGATAAATGGCATTAAAGCTCCACAAATTTCTTAAAACAATTTATAATTGAAGCTTTTAGCGTTTTTCGTCATCTTTACACTTTCCTTTTGATAGCAGCGCTTGCCTTCCTTAACACAAAAAATGAAAAGAAACAAAAAAGTCAAACCAACGAAAATCATCACGACCTACTTAAAGAATTTTCGCTACGTTCATCGACTCGATTTGGTGTGGCAGCATACTGCAAAAGAAAAAGGGTCATTTTCGTTGATTATCACATTGGCAAAACGGAGCTTAGTTATCAAAAACAACTTTCAATTATAAGTAAGACAACTACAGAACAACTTTCAATTATAAGTAAGACTAAGAGCCCCAGCTATAACTGGAGGTATGTTTGATTTTTTTAGATTATATTTTACTGACGAGGGATGAAATCTTTTAAAAAAACTCAAAACCTTAGTTATTTTTCTAATAACATAAGTGCTAAGTCGCGATTGTAGTGGAGACACCTGTTACCCGTTCTTACAAATGAACTTAGAATGAAATTGGGCGGGGTAGAGTTTTCCCGAAACATGTTCTTCTGATCGAACCCGAGACTGCAAGGCCACTTACACCGAAAAGATTCCCATAAGCTGATTTTGCGATTGCACTATAAATATCAGATTTGTCAGGGTAGTTTTCGAGAAGGAAAAGTTTTGAAAAACTTCGGAAAACGTTGAAAAATTCACATTTAGGAAGCTTCCATGGACATACATTTTCACAACCAGTTAACTCAATATACCAAATCTTTAATCTCTTATTTGGTAGGGAAGCCAAAAAGATTCCAAAAAGTGGTTACAAAAATAATCAAAATTGATTTTTCCGAGTGTTATAACATTTTTTAACAAAAAGGTGTACCAGATTATGCAAATCCCATACATTTTCAGAACATCCGTTTTTACAGAGAAGCGAAGCAGTGCTTCGCAAACTATGGAGATTACGACAAAAAGCAGCTCTATAAAGAGCAAAAGAAAAAAGTAGAAATAAACCTCGAATTAGTAAAACTTCGTCTACGTCTCGGGTTTCAACTCACGACCAACTGCAATCTAGAGATTATGTGTCTCATGCACTAACCACTCAGGCACGGACGCTTAACTAAGGACAAATAACAGCCACAATTAAAGCAGAGAACAGATGCTATGCAATTTCCAATGGTACAGTGAAATTTCCATCTAAGTGAACTTTTCAAATGAATACTTTTATTTGCGAAATAGGTTAGAAAAAAGAAGGTTCTAACTAATACGCTAACGGTCGCAAGCTCGCAAGTGTAATCAAACAGGAACTATTCGAATCAAAAATTAACAAACATAAGCTTTGGAAAGAAACAGCTTGAAAAGCGTACCAGATACTAACTGCATTGGAAAAAATGGAAAATCAGCCAACAGAAATTAGGACGAAAACCGCAAATCTGAGAAAATCAATAATTTTCAATACATATAATTGAAAAAAATTAATAAATACCATAAAAGAGCTAAGAAGTAGTTTTATTTTAATTTTCAAGAAATTGAGCAGGCCAGCAGAATCGAAGTGTAATAAATTGATAATGGTAAGTGATGAAAATGAGTGAGAAAAATTGTTTACGGGACAAAAAGCCTAGTTCCCAATTACAAGTCACTTGCTCTAACAAAAAAAATAGCAACTATTAATACCTGGTCGGCCACTCTTTGTATAGTACTGCGTTCATCTGGTAACTTCTCTCCGTGGGATCCGAAGCGGGTGTACATCTTGTGCAGCTGCTTTTCCACGTCTAGGTAAAAGGCGTGGATCCAGAATTGGTGCGAGTGCCACACTGGATGCCCTTGGATTAGAGTGCAGAGGAACTGGTGCGGCAGTCTCGTAGGCGGCGGACACTCCAGCTCGGTAATGCCCCCCGCGAAAGTACTAGTTTGAGTCTTCGCCATGTGCTGCTGCATCTGCGAGAAATTCTGCATGCTTAGCCTCTAAACATCATTGAAGCAACACAAATTAGAGGCCTTCGGAAACATTGGGACGCAAAACGTTTTCAGATGCGTCAAACTGCAAAGCCAAACTTTCGCGCAGTGCTGTGATAAGGCGGGCACAATGCCCGAGGCTTGCATTTTACTGAGCTACAAGTAAAAAGTAATCAGCCATTACTCTTTTGCCAAGTCAGTTAAATAAATCAGGTCAAATACCTTGAAAACACGAAAGAGTTTAATCTAAATCGAGGCTCTGGTCATGTCAACAGTCAAGACTCTAGATTTAGTTAGTAATCTGCATTTCTTGCAACATTCGGAGCTACTTCGTGTCGTAATAATTAGTACAGTGACAAGATACACAGATCGGCAGCAGCTGGGTTGGGAGGCAGAGACAAACAATCTCAAACCTTTTTGGCCGGCGACTCTCCTCGCATCAGAGTGCCATGATGGTCCATCTTGAATCTCTTCAACGAATAACAGTCAACGCAAGTTAAGTTAGTTAATAAAGCAATGGAAAGTACGTGCACAACCTACTATAGTGCATCCACTTTCACACTCATGCCAATTGTTTTTTTCGAACCTAACATTAAGTTAAGTCGAGGTCTATCGTAATAGTTTTTAAGCTCCTGTGATCTTTAAATCCAAGGACAAAAACGTCGAATCTCAACTATTGAATAAAATGTACAGTAGTAAAATGTTCATTGAAAACTTTCTTTTACTAAATTCAGCCACTAAACACCCAATAACAGTCGCATTAGTATAACATTTAACTTTTACACAAAGAGTAATCATTAACAACGCTCTTCAAAGGAGTATTTATTGAGCCCCCTAGGCTTTTTCAGGAAAGGATAAAAAAGCACACTCATCTCTTACCGAGTAATAGCAGGAAGCGATGCTCAGCACCCCTCGCACGATGTCGTGATCAACCTCCGTTCCATCTTCGAACACGAGTGCTTCATTCACCAACTGCGACAGAAAGTGGAGAAGCCTTACATTCAGCTCCACAGGCCTCATCGAGTCATTCTGCGTGTCTATTACGTGTTCGCGCAGTCTGTGGACTAGCAGTCGCTTCGCACTCAAAGTGCTGTTCAGGATCTTGAGTGAGGCGTCCAAACCCGAGTAGACGTCACTGATTCTCCCTTCGAATATACTCTTGATGCACTTTTCGAGCCCGTCCAGGCGTTTCTGAAATACAAATAAAAAAACTATCAGTTAATGAACAATTAGTTTACAGCCATAATTCTTTACAGCATTTTAGTATTATTCACGTTTATTAATAAAATGTAATAAATACCTTGACTGCGGGCAATTGAACGGTATTGACAGTAGCCCAGTTTCCAAGCGTGTCTAAATCAAACACGGATCTCGTAACGTCTCCTGGTGTAGTTCCAGGAACGATGCACAACTCATTGGAGGATAAAGATGTTGACATCTTAGACTTTTTGGAACCATTGAAGGACATCGACTTCCTTTTCTCGATTCCCTCTTTGATTGCAGAAGTAGTTGCTTGAGTGTTCAGGTCTGTTGGGAAGACGTAATTCACATCCCAGCGCCTGGTTGGATTCACAGACACAGAAGAAGGTGCCGTAGAAGGCGTCTCCTAAACGGACGAAATTAATTCACATTTTTTTCGATGAAGTTTGGTGACCAAAATTTTAAACAGCTAAACCAACATTTTGAAGCAGAAAGCGCGCCAGGTCTTCGATCGATTCATAGAAAGTGTTCTTAGTGAAGTTCTTTGAGTTGCAAAACGTCTCTAGGTTCTCAGAATCGATCATCTAAACGAAAGAAAAGATCTAAACATAGCCATCAGACAGTTTATTCTCTTTAACATCATTGGCCAGAAGACTCTCAGCTGATGAATTTAATTAAAACTCAAAAACTGCATACATACCTAAATGCGTTCATAAATGTATTAATATGTATGAATGCACATCTGTAGTTATTAAAGCATTTTAAGACTTTTTCCTGAAAAAAAGACCTATATAAGAGTCTTCACCACGTTCAACGACTCTTATTAACAGACAAAAAAATGCTTCTAAGTATCAATGAAAAATTTACGTGGTCCATCAAGTCTACAGATCGGAATGGAGATCCCCTTGCTTCGATAAAGTTCTTGAAGAGCATGTTGTCATTTAGAAACATTTCCAGAAACACTTTCTCCAAGTCAGGTCGTGCTTTCATAAAAGAGAACTAAAACAAAACATTTAATATCCGACTACTGTCCAAATAGCACAAAAAATCAAGCAAGATTATTTTTTTTGCATTTGCCCAAAAATAAACTAAAAACAGCCTAAAAAGCGAAAAAAATCATTCTTGAGCATGTGTACGGAGGTTATTTCCGGTGGCTTTCCAACAAATTTATCTTCGCTTTAATTATTATTTGAAAAACAAAAAACATTCGCAAGACATTTTCAACGCTGAGAAAACGCTGGAATTTTTAATGAAGCTCCTATCAGGACTGAAAGGGCTTCAATATCATATATTAATCGACCTTGAACAAAGACATTTCAATTTTAGTTAGATCAGCAATGCTGGAGGAAATTGAATCCATTTCGCTATAATACATTAACGCTACACGCACATGAAAAAATGATAGCCAGTTGCTTTGCAAGTAGTTTTTAGAAATTTCTGACCTGACCACTTTCAGAATTTTTAAAAAATACTTCCTCTTAATTTTTTTAAAGAGCACGCAGGTAGAAAACTGCAAGAGTGAGATGTAATAATCATATCTAAAACGACGTGAAAAATTGAATGAGAATAAAATTGAGTAAAATTGACCCCCTGCCGACCCAAATGGTCCCCCTTTGTACTATTTTGAGATATCCATTTTTGGCTGAGTGACACTAAAAGTTTTCTAAAGACGCCTTAGGCGCTAATACATAGTAATTTTGAGGGGGGAGCCCGCTCCGCAAAAACGCCATTTGTTGGTCAAAATTTTCCCAAAAAAAACCTAAAACGCCTTTTTTGGCCTGTTTTTTCAAAAATTTGCAATTTGCAATTTTTTTAGAAAATCCGCCACCTCGAGAAAACCCTAGATCCACCCCTGCCCTGAGCCATAGTTTTTTCCAACTTCTTGAGTGGTCGCAACATACACACACACACACACACACACACGCACACACACAATTTTCTATGGCGTCTCAAAAAAAGAAGCTATTCTCAGACACAACCAGGGTGTAGCTTCGAATTTGAAAAGTTCTTGTGTGAACTTGACACTGAAATCTACACAATTGATGTCAATTGAATTCTTACTTTGTCCAGTTTGAGCACTGGGTTTGGATGCACCCTGACGACAACAAGACACTGTCTGTATTTGTGCATTATGTGCGCCAGCAGCTGCATAAACACGGCTCGTATTTGCTTGTCCTGAAACCCATATTAATCATAACACCCAGCTAAAAATTTCCTACTATCAAAATACAGAGGTGCACGTTTACTTCTAAACATCAAATAGCGGGCTGTTAATCCCTAGGTAAAACCGGATCATTAACGTGCAGGATATCAAATTTCTAGCTATTTTTTTTCTAAGTGCCAGGAAACACGTAACAACCACAACACGGCGTTTCATACCTACCAATGAGTTGGCCTAAAAATTCAACGATAACGTTAAGCCGTTAGAGTTATTTAGATTTACAAACGATGCAACATCACACAAATAATGCGCCATAAGAACCAAAAAAATCAGATCATAGCCAACACAGTTAAAAGCATTAAAAAGCTCAACGAAATTGAAAAATCGACAAAAATTTAATTTTCCTCAAACGTTGGGCTTCGCAGGAAAAATATTACCTTAAAATTACACCATATTTTTATTTCTACACAGAGGCGAAGCTGCGCTCCGCAAACACTGATGAGAAAACGACAAAAAGCAGCTCTACAGAGTGAAATAACAAAGTAGAAGTAAGACACGAATTAGTAAAACTTTTGGTGTTTCGGATTTGAACCTGTGACTTCGAGATTAGGAGTGTCACGTTCTCGCAACTTCACCACAGGCCATTGAAATTGGCTAAAGCTAGCCACATATGATGCAGCTATGGATGCTAATAAATTGCAATGTTATGCGGCAAAAATGCCACCAAATTTAAATAAAACTAATGCTAAGAGCGGAGCTGAAACTCCGACCAATAGATTCGAGTTTCACGTCCTTCCATTTGTGCCACGTTGACTTAACGAGCCGCCAGCATTAGCCACGAATAAAGCAGAAAACATTCTAGAAAATCTTCAATGCTACCTACAGATTGTGATTACAGCAAAGTGCCATGAGTTCGATTGGAAAAAAGCAGACACATACTGAAACACTACGCTCCTTAGCTCGTTAGAGTAATAATTTAGAAAATTGTAGATAAGACAGCTTTTCCTTCTTTTAACCAAATTACCCGGAAAAAATAAGCTTTTTTAAGATCAGAAGTTTGACAACAAAAATTTCATCGATAAACTATCTACATACCAATTTTATTTGGATCAACACTGGAACTTTTTTCTGACATCAGTTTTATTTAACTCAAACTCTAGCTGCAATAAAAAGAACGGACAAAATTGAAGACTAATTTTTTCAAGAATTCAATTTTTTCAAACAATTTCATTCAGAAATAATAGCACTCTAGTTCTTTATAAAGCATTTTCAATGTCGCTTATTTAACGTGACAATTTACTTCGTTCATGAACAGTTTAAAAGGCTCACTACTTAAAAATGTGGAAATTCACCTCTTTCATTAACCTTAAAAATTGCACGACCCAAATGAAGAAAATTCATTTCGATTGAAAAAATGAGGAGTTCATATTTTTATTTTTAAAATTTCCTGCTACTTGAATGAGATTGGTTTCATTATTTGTTGTTTTAATTAAACAAAACCACGAAGTAAGTTACTGTACCACAAACAAAGCAAGCCACAAATTACTGTGAGCGAATTAAAACGATATGTTATAATTAAATAGGGTTGAGTTAAATCGGGACCGGTAATATAGCCAATGAAAAACTCAACACGATCTGAG
Organism: Symsagittifera roscoffensis; assembly: GCF_963678635.1. Taxonomy (NCBI): domain Eukaryota; kingdom Metazoa; phylum Xenacoelomorpha; order Acoela; family Convolutidae; genus Symsagittifera; species Symsagittifera roscoffensis. The sequence continues at coordinate 77,455,933 of NC_087062.1, read as the reverse complement.
CAAAAAAAAATTACCACTAATTTGATCGAGTTGGTTGTGTGAAAAAGTTAACTCGTGCTTGCTGTGTAATTATTGTTCCGCCAACCAGACATGCAAAAATTGGGAGCTACACTTTTTGCACATTACCGCTGAACTTCAACGTTCTTTTTGCACATCTTTATGTTATCTAATTGCTTATGAAGGAAAGTGTTTAAACATGCACTCTTCGAGAATCCACTGTTAATATTACCTGGTCCCGAAAAGTTTGAATATTATGGGCGCTACTTAAATATCCCTGATAGTGATTTTAATGAATGGTTTTAATGAAGAGTATTTGAGATGCAACAAGTCCTTTGTCTTGAGCAGCACAGGCCATATCTCGATGGTTGTCTTGCAATGAATAGCAAATTTAGGCCCTTTATTTAATTTTTTTTTTTAAATTATGCTAAGCTTTAGAAAATATTAGGCGCTCATTATATCACTTCAGAGGCAGAAATTTGCTATCAACCAATTAAAATACACATACCATTTGCAGCTCCCGGGGAGCTTCTTTTGAGTGGTGGGAATTACCAACCCCTGTTTGGGAGGATGAGGGGGAACCGGGCCCACTCAAAGCTCCCCCCGATGACATGAACAAATTGTTAGGGCGCCCTAACTGCTTCAAATAAATCATCGATACTAACATCATAAGAAGTTCACAAAAGAAAGAACTCGTGCAACAAGAATGACAATATATTAGCATCGATTTACTTCCAAAAGATATTAAACTGCCAAAAACAAACACAGCCAACAGACAGTAGTAAAAGAGTCATAAACGCAAGGAAAAAGAAAAATATAGTGACTAAATTTTTGAGAAAAACTCCAATTTTCGATCTTCAAAGTAAAAAATATTTGGCTTTGGAGCTTTTTAAATTTCTAGAACTATTTATGACTGATATTTTTTGATTAAAAAACCCATTTTGAGAAAAATGAATCAACAGGTAAACTTTTTTTATTTCGCTGGGAAATCTGATAACTGAAATCTATATTGGAAATCCATGTTTTTCGTGACCTTTACACTTTCGCTGTTCGATGGTGGAGTTTGCCTTCCTTTTAACAAAAGAAATGCACTGAATTAAAAAGAAACACAAGTCAAACCGCGAAAAATCAAAATTGAGCGTGAACAAATTTTAAGAAGTTTTCCTGGTAAAAAAAAACATCACGAAGAACTATAATAGTATTCACTTCGCTCAAGATTCTTAATTATTTTCTAACAACCAGCGCCATTTCTCGACCATACATTTGCCGCTACCCAATTTTTGGTAATCAAAAATTTGGGAATACAATATTGAAATCATGGTTAAAACATTTCGTTTCAAAAATTCTAGATGGAAGTAAAACCGCCATGGAAGCCAAGCCTGCAATTCGCATTTTCATTCATGTACCAGTCATTTTCTCTTCAATCTTATTTTGTGAAAACAAATAAATACATAGCAATGTGACATAAAAAGTGCTCACTATGGATTCTGGTTTGCGATTGCTGCTCATTAAATCTGAGGTTGAGTTTGATTTCTCGGTGAGGCTCGTCGTGAAGGCTTTGTCCCTGTCCTGTAGATTGGGGTCAAGAATCTAAAACAACCCGACAGTGAGCACATTTGACTTAATATTGTAGCATACAGCGAAGACGTCCTGAAGTGTTTTGATGGATAATTTCTGAGACTTCCAGAAGACATACTGGAAATCAGATACAAGGAAAAACATAATACACTGTAGACATGAAAAATATACGAGCGGAAAGCTTGCAAACTATCAAGTTGCAAAGCAGAACTTTCCGAAAAGCGAGACAAATTAATAAAGAAGTAATTTTTGCGTCTGTTTGACCATCAAGCTAAGCATTATTCGTGCATACGATGTACTGATACACGTGATTCCGTCCCAATAATATGAACTCACAGATTGTAGTTGAGAAAGGACTTGAGTCTGTACCCTCTCAGGTAGGCACAATTCATTGTCGTTTTTGGGCAGTTGCACGGCACTGTTGTCCAGATCTGCTATAAGGATGTCACTTAGATCCGAATCACATTGGCTTCTCAGTTCTTCCATGAGGGAGCTGTGCACTCCGTAGATGTAAGGAAAGGGAGAGTTCACGTAACGGAGGATCTCGTGCGGCAACACTGGCACACGCGTTGTCCTGTAACATAACACAATACAAAATCCGGAGTTGTTATGATGATGAAACTTCAAAAACGATTTTCAAAAATGTTTTCAGCATATAAGCTACCGAAAATGGTGCGGCGAAATGGATGACATCTCCATCCCCCACGGTTGGTCCTGCAATGAGCAGGCCGGGGGCTAATTAAAAAAAACGGGAAGCGGAGCTTCGCGTCACTTGTGATACAACGAAAGCGTAATATTGCAAGCTAGCACAAATAGGCAGTGAAATCAGACGCCAATTGCTCAGAAAACAAAAAATGCCAAACAAAATTGTTGTAGAAAAAAACCTATGTTTTTTGGAAATACGAAAAATTCAATCTCAGAAAAACAGACGAAAAACACAACCACTAGCATTAAACAGTCTTTTAGTATTTTCCGAGCGTTCAGTAAGCCGACAACGCGTGATTAGAGGCCAATTGATCCGAAAACAAAAAAATGCCTAAGGAAATTGTTATCACAAAAAATATCAAACATTTTGGAAATCCTAAAAGTTCAATCTCAGAAAAATAGACGGAAACATAACCACTAGCATTAAAGAAGCTTGTATTAAGTTCCGGGAGTTCACTAGGCCAACAGCCGATGGTTCATGATCAATTTGTCCGAAAACAAAAAAAAATGCCAAAAAAAATCGTAAAAAAGTTGAAATCAATAATTTCTTTTGAAAATGCGATTAATTCAATCTCAAAAAAACATAGCAAAAACACAGCCAAACAGGCATTAAACAATTTTTCAATTTTTTCGAGTAATCACTAAGCCGACGACGCGCCGTTAAACGCCAACTGATCCGAGAACAAAAATATACAAAGGAAATTGTTGTTATAAAAATATCAACAACGTTTTAGGAAATACTGAAAATTCAACCTCAGAAAACAGATGAGAAAAACAACCACTAGCATTAGAGACGCTTTAATTTTTTGCCAAACGTTTACTAAGCTGACAACACGTGCTTTCAGAGAAAAAATTACGGTGTGGCAACTAAGCCGACAAAACATAAGCCGACAAATTGTAGTCCGACTGTTCAATTTTTCCCGGATAAATTTCATTTTTAATTTCAGAGATTGCAAAAAACTAGGTCCGGTCGGAACTCAAAACTCAAACTACAGGGCGCAAAGGCAATCGTATTAACTCAGAGCTAAGTGAGCAGGGGCACAGAAATTGCTAAGAAACGATGAAAAAGCAATTTCAATTTCAATTAAAATTGTGCACGAAAAGTTGTTTACGGGATAAAGTCTAGTTCCCGATTACAAAATACTTGCTCTCGCAAGTGTATAAAAATTCGAGAAATCACCATAATTTAATAAGCTGTTAGTATTATTTACAGAGCGAGCGACAACTAAGTCTTTAATATTTGGACACGCCTACTGAGCCGAAACAAAAAAAAGTCAAACCAAATTTCCTAACAGAGGCGAACTGACTTTTGCAAACACAAGCGAGAAAACGGCATAAAGTAGCTCTAGAACGCAACAAAGAAATTGAAATAGAAAAAAGCCCCGAAAAAACTTGATGTGCGGAATTGAACCTTGAACCTGTAGATTAGGAGTCTCATATCCTCGCATTTGCGCCATGGTCGCAAGAAAAAAATAGAGCTGGAGGTATTTATTTGACAAATTTAAGGAAAATGTTTAGCGTGCGTTCAGCAAATCGAGGTGTAAATTACCAAATCGCTTAACCGAACTACGAAATAACTTACTAATTGCAGAATCAAAATCAATTTTTCGTAAGCTGTATCAATAATTTTTCAACTGCAATTCATGGCATGAGTTTTTTTATAAAATTTTTTGTCTCCTTGTATATATCTGTCTTAATGTGATATGATATTGCGTAAATGAATTCTTAATTTTCGGTTTACTGGTATGATCTGTCATTTTTCGGGTTTCTCATATATCGATTTGATGACCAACCACCAAATGCTAAAATGCAAAAGGTAAGGCGTATTTTAAGATAGCCAACAGAGGGTTGGAAAAGAGTCAATGAACGCAAGTAAAAAGAAAAAAAAAGCTTTCTAATTTCAAAGAAAAAAATCGAGGTCCTTAATGCTCTTTGAATTTCTGGAAAAAGTTATGATTGACCATTTTTGATAAAAAATTACCTCAACTTGAGGAAACTTGATCAAAAAATTAAAAGTTTTTATTCCGCTGGAAGGAACATCTGAAAATTAAGTTCCACTTTCGAAAGCATAATTTGATCACGTTTTTCGTACCCTTTACAATTTTGCTGTTTGATAGAGGAGTTTTCCTTCCTTTCAGCAAAGGATATAAAATGAACTTAGAAAGAAATCACAAGTCAAACCGCGAAACGGTAAATTTGAGCCTGAACAAAATAATAAAACTTTTCCTGAAAAAAAAACCACATCATCAGCACCTATATAAGAGACTGAACTACGTTTTTAGACACTTAACAATGAAACAAAATGTTTAAACCTGATACTCTGTCAGAAACACAGAACTTTTGAGAAAACGCCTTAGCAGGGGAGTCCTTAAAAACATCTCAATTCGATTGATTACCAAAATTCAGATTGGCACCAAAATTCATTTCCGAACTGAACGAAGTCCAACAAATGCGTCTGTGTCAAATATTCCTTAGGATACACCTAAAACTTATACGTTTATTTTATATCTCAAAATTGACACTGCATTTTTCGAGAAAATAAAAAACAAAACAAAAATTCATAAAACAGTCTTTTGTGAAGCCCAACATTGCTTTAGCACAAAATTTTTTTCGACCAGCAATGTAACCCAATTTAATTTGAGAAAACTGGATCAACGAGGAAAAATTTTTTATTTCGCTGGGAAAACTTATATTAATTTCCACTTTCGAAACTAGAAATAGGCCATATTTTTTGTGACCTTTACACTTTTGCAGTTCGATAGTGGAGTTTGCATTTCTTTTAAATTAAAGGAAATCGTCTGAATTTTTTTTAAAAAACCAAAGTCAAACCGCGAAAAAGTAAACTTGAGCCTGAACAAAATTTAAAACTTTTCCTGAAAAAAAAAACGAAAAAAATAACAAAAAACCATCGCGACCTATATAAAAGTCTGAACTACGTTCAACGACGCTTAAAAGGCCTTAGGCTATACCAGCAAATGCGAATTCAGCATTGAACATTTCAATTAAGCGATAAAGAACTTTGTTCACAAACACTTAACTTAAAAACGAAGGCCTTAAAATATATCAACCAAGTCAATGCGAATTCAGCATTGAACATTTCAATTAAGTGATAAACAACTTTGTTCACAAGCACTTAGCTTATAAGTTAAGGCCTTAAAATATATTAGCCAAGCCAATGTGACTTCAGCATTGAACATTTCAATTAAGTGATAATTAACTTCGTTCACTAAAACTTAAAAAATAAATGAATTTTAGACAATTTAAAGGACGTGGATTGGTTGAAAGTCAGCCATTCGATCAGGCGAATAGCCAAAGGAATGGGTCAACTTACGACATGAGCGATATTGGTCTGCCGTCACTGCCCTCGTGTTCCACCTGGAGAGGGTAGAGGAGAGAGATTACTGCATGGATAGACTCTGTCAGTTTAGTCAGAGACACACTGCTAAGGATGACTTTGGCCCCTGCCAGCACTCCGATTACAATGGCCAGGGCGTTGAAAGTGCCAATACAGTTGAAGAACTCCAGTACCGATTTCCCAGTCACTGGGATCTTCAGGTCTTTGGGGACGACAAACGACAGCTGTGGAAGACCTCGTAGCAGTTCGAACTGCTGGCTCAGTGCACTGTCTGTAAATTTCAATTTCATCAAAACTGTCCATTCGGGGCAATTACTATAACTAGAGCTTGTTTTAAAGGAATAACCAAAAAAAAACTTACCAAAATCAACTTTTATTAAGTCTGAATCAGGTTCCAAAGACTACCTCGATAAATTTGACCATGGTATTAACAGTGTTACATTTAGTGGCAGGGAAAACGAAATAGTAAAACAATATTGAAGATCTATAGGTCCCAGCACTGTCTTAAAACAACGAAAAGGAAGCAGCCGATTTTGTGGAACCGATGTAGCTGCTTGTCATTTTTTTGGATTGGGATAGCAAAGCTTTAGGTCAATGAGCTTGAGCGTGCATCATATTGGGGGTTAAAATATTTAAACATTAGGTGGGTGGGGTGGGGTTATTGCTGAGCCATTACCTAGTCTAGCTGAAGGCACGTCTGTGTATCCGATCAGATTGGCCACTGCAGTCTCGATGTTGGAGAGACTCTTTTCCTTCCCAGAGGATGATGACGCATCTCCTCCCCGCATGCCAATGTTGTACAGCTGACACAGAATTTGCTGGACATGAAATAGACAACTAATTAATGTGATTCCATAGGAGATTCGAAGACTATTCGGAAAAACGTCTATATCGAAATCGGAAACATTAAAGCCACTTTTCGACATAACAGAAGCGGCGATTTTTGAAGAAAAAAAAACAATCAGCACTCAGTTAGAAAAGCAGTAACCACAGTTCAAAGTAAATAAAAGCTCACACAATTTGGGGGAAAATCAAATTACATGCCATATTTCTTAGAAAATTTTCCACCACTTACAAGCGCTTTCAAATTTCAAAGTTTAATGATGGACAATTCTGTTTTCATTGAAAAACTGGAAAAAAAACAATGGGACATTTATTCCAATCAACGGCGAATTGTTTAAGCTACGTCAACAAAATTTTCTCCCATTTCCAGTTTTTTATTGGAACGCGCAATGTGAGCATCATAGAAGAAATGGAAGTCTAAAATTATCTTGAAAAAGCCAAGTGCTGATTTCCTTGAAACATATGCGAATTCTTTGTCAATACATAAAGAACCAACAGACTTTACGCTTAATATTTTGTATAAGGACTGCACTTATTAAGGAAACCCCTGATGATCCGACTGCTCATTCATTTGCCTGAAGTAACTTTGCTGGATCTTTAAGCTTTTCTACTACCTGTTTGATCCACGTAACGCGCACATCAAGTAAAAAAAGCACTCATTCACTATTTTCGAAAAATTCAAATTTCGAGTTACAAAAAAATGTATTATCTTTTCAGTATCATGTAGCTCAGTGAATTTCCAGAATCTTCAATGATTGACTCTCTTTGAAAACATAGCCAACAAAGTTGAAAAAGCGTCAAAAAACGCAAGTAACCAGAAAAAAATACTGACTTAAATTTTGTGAAAAACTCCAATTTTCTATCTTCGAAGTAAAAAAATATATGGCCTTAAAGCTTTTTGAACAATTTCTGATAGGAGTTTTTTGTATTAAAATTAACTAAATTGACACAACTGGATCAATCTGTTAAATTTTTGTATCGCTGGGAAATCTGAAAATTAAATGCCAATTTCGAACCTAAAAATCAACACAGAAGCGAAGCTTCGCAAACACTAGCGAGAACACGACAAAAAAGCAGCTCTATAAAGTGCAATAAAAAAAAGTAGAAATAAGCCTCGAATTAGCAAAAAATTCGGCTCTGTGTGAGATTCGAACCTGCAAACTAGAGACTAAGAGTCCCAAACCCAAACCACTCAGCCACGGAAGCTTAATAGTTAATAGCCAAACTCTAGTCACAAATAAAGCAGAGAACAGATGCTATGCAAATTCCAATACCACAGTGAAATTTCCAAATAATTGAACACTTTTAATGAACACTTAAGCGAGTTAGGTTAGAAAAAAAAAATTCGTAAATTATACATTAAGCTGACGCTAGGGTAATCACGTTTTTATGCAACTTTCATTTCAGTAATTAGGAAACGTACTTTGCATTTTTTTTAGCAAATGCTTTTGAAATTAAAAAAAATCAGAAATCAACTAAACCGCAAAAAAATCACAACATTAAAAATCTTCGCAACAACCTAAATGTAAATCTTCACTTCGTAAATAACTTTTTCCTCAAAAAAAAACAAAACGGCAAGCACACCAACTAAATATAGGTAAAACACGCAAATCCCGTCAGTTGCACTTAAAAACATGTTCCGCCGCTACATGTTTTTTAGGTGTAATTGAACGAATAGTAGCGGATTGTATTTAATCAATATCTCCTGCTAATTTTTAAGCCACCAGAACTTGCAATATGAAAGCGTAATTTTATAGGGAGGGAATCCCGTTCAAAAGTAATACATCGATCAACGGCAATAAGCAAAAAAACCTTCAATTGGCATATAAATTTCTGGATCTTTTGAATTCAGAAATAGATTACGTCTAATGAACTATTATTCGGATCAACTTGCTTGCCTCAATTCAATTTTAAAATGGATTTATTTACTTGTTTCGTTGCTGAAGCACCAGAAAATGGAAATAAAGCGTTTATTAATTAATGTACATACTCCAAAGTATGAGAATTAAAATTTGCAATATCATTTTCGATTGTTTAAAATTTGGAGCCTTTTTTTCATGCCCAAATTTGTTAAAATTTGGGCATGAAAACTTTGTGCCTTTTCGCATGAAAGCGTTGGTCAATTTTTGGAATGAGAAGTATGGTCCCTTTTTAGCATGAAAATTTTGGCCCCTTTTTGGCATGAAAAGTATGGTCCCCTTTTTGGCATGAAAAGTTAAGTCCCTTTTTGACATGAAAAGTATGGTCCCTTTTTGGCATGAAAAGTTTGGTCCCGATATGCCTAGCTAGACAATCACTTACAAAACAGTTTTATATAATTCATAAAACCATATCGGCATTCGAAGTTCACGAGAAACCAGTTGTGAACGCGTGAACGAATTTAACCAAAGCAGTTAAGCGTGTCCAGTAAAAGCAGTCAAAAAAGCCGAACATGAACAAAACTGACAACAACAGTGATCTCAAAACACACTGAGCACAACTACTCAGGAGCTTAAGTTAATCAGTAATGCATCATTTCAATAATTAAACACTAAGGCGAAGTGGAGCTTCGCGCCACTTGCGACAAAAATGCCAGTATTAAGGGGCAAAAAACTACAAAATACTCCTAATTATTTTAATCAAATATATTTATAATTTCAAAACTTCTCCATTGATTGCTTCCTTTGTACTTAGTAGAGAATGAGAAGACAATATAAAAAAACTACAAAAAATCTTCCTGAAATCATAGCTTCTTAGGAACGAAATTACCTGCAACCTTGTCGATTACATGAAAGGAATTTCAATAATAAAAACATTTGCTTAAACTATGAGATAAGTCCGCGCTGTGGCAACTAAGCCTGCAAAAATTCAGCAGACAATCTTTCGCCCTGCACTGTTTCCTTTAACCCCCGGCCCTGCACCGTGGGGGGAGGGTATACCATCCATTTCGCCGTAGTCAACGTGCAGAAAAACAATACTAAACGACAAAGATCCGGGGTTTCAATCCGCTCAAAACCTTTGTCGTGTAAGTTATGGGATTTTCATCAGAGCCAAATTTACAGTAAGATACGCTGCATTTGAATTAATTATGCACCAATGAAGCCGTTTAGCGACTCGTTTTCTCGTTTGGACTAGCAGTTGAGATGGCAATGAGTCCGAACTTTAAATTATTTTCTAGTTGTGACTATCATGTGAAAGTGAAGTAGTGACCTTGAACGTGTCTGGGTATCTGTGGGTGGAGAGAATGATGAGACACTTAGGACAGTAGACCACGTCTTCTCCCGAGGCAGTGCTCACTGTACTAAAAGCATCTGCACGAGACGACTGCACATCACGTGGAATCAACGTCTCGTCTGCCAATTGGAGGATCTACAAAGCGACCCACATACAACATACTCATTAGTTTCTACAAAGACTCAATAACCACCGAAAGCTATATTTCATATACAAAAACCATTTTTTTTAAATTTCAATAATTGCCAAAATACTGATACAATTAACGGTTTTAACCAAATAGGGTTCTTTTCCAACCTTCTCAGGCAAACGTTTTATTAGTACATGATAAAAAAAACTGTCTCAAACAATCATCTTCCACTTCACAATAGGTTGCTTTCTCCCTATACAAAAAACAAACTTTTTTCTAACTTCTGTCAAAACTCAATGAAACGGTTCTCGTTTGTCCAAATTTCCTCACCCATCAATTCAGATCAATTGATTCTGTGAAAGCCCTAATCATGGCATAATGTCCCTGCTCTCGTTTCGTCATGCCCCTAGCACTACTTTTTTGTTAAACGACATTGTGAACTAACCGGCTCATACATAGTGAAGCAAGCTAGTGTAATATCCAACGCGGTTTCACTTGTCAACTGACTGCAGAAGTAAGTGGGCTCTTGATAGATTGTAGAGGACCTCCAGCCAAGCGGCATACACATCTAAATACACGCGGGCGTTATTGCCATTATCTTCCATGCAATTTTCAAAACAACTGATGTTTCCAAAAAAAATCAGCATCATTGTCAGCAGGGGCGGATCTAGGATTTTCTCGATGGGGAGGGGGCGGGTGCTGGGGGGGTTGGGGGGGTCTCAAGGTTGGCGGATTTTCAAAAAATTTTGAAGATTTTTTTAGGTCGACCAAATGGATTTTCCGAGCTCTCCTAAAGCTCTAAAAAGAAAATTTTTGAAAAAACAAGTCAAAAAAGCCGTTTTTGGGCACTTTTAGGAAAATTTTGACAAAAAAATTGCGTTTTTTTGGCGCGCGCTTCCCCTCAAAGTTAGTATATATTGGCGCCTTTAGAAAAATTTTAGGGTCGGTCGGCCAAAAATGGATTTCTTAAAAAGTACCAAAGGGGGGACCCTTTGGGTCGGCAAAGGGTCGAATCCCTGCGGGGGGGGGGGGGGGGGGTGGCGTCCGCCAGCTCCACCCCCCTAAATCCGCCCCTGATTGTCAGTACTGTTTGCTTTTTTAGTCAATTTTTTAAAATTCAATACCGCCTGAAGCTTCGGAAGGTCATTGCATGCGCCTAGAAGAACTTGTTTTTATAGAAAACTAGAACTACCAAATCCTTTTCAACCCGAAAACTAAATTGTGATCAAAATTGATTAATATTGAAGAAATTTCGTCAAATTGTTGGGAAATTTGTATGAACTCATTGGCGAAAAGCAAAAACAACACTGTTTTTTTTCCAGTTCTGCAAGTTGTGAATTAAATACATCGTCATAGAACTCTTTCAATTGACAATTTTATGGTCGCCACTTTTTTTTCTCGGAGCTTGGATGGAAAAACTTCAGCTTGACAAATAAATTCGAGGTTCATGGGTGTAATTTATATTAATAGAAAATGAGCGTGAACAAGTTTTTAAAATTCATAAAAAGCCACACAAACTTAATAATCATTTGGTTCACTGACTTCTACTATGTTAATGATAGAATATGAATGAACAAGAATACTCATATATAAGGAGAAAGCTTTGTTCCGACTGTCCCCTAATTTTTCTGATGTACATTTTGGCAAACAAAAACTAAAACATTTTTCAACTTCTTTTAGAAACTCTTACACCAACAGAACAGTATGATCAATTTAACGCAACATTTAGATGAATTCGCTTTATTCAATTTCATTTGGAATGATTACTGAGCCGTATTAAATCGCTGCGCAGCCTACGCTCAGGTAACAAGAAAATTTCAAAACTTAGCGTGAATAATTTTCCCAAATTGGCGATTTTCAAAGCCTCATAAGTTTATTAAAAACGGTTGCAGAAACCACCCACGAGCACTAATGCTCTGTCGTTATTTTCCGTAAAAGCGGAGGTATTAATGATATGATAGTAGATTTGCGTCCTACTTTTGCGAGCTGGCTGGGAAAAGAGTAGCTGTCATTCCAGAATGGTTTATTATTGAACACTGGGGGACACATCCACACTATCTTTCCCTGTCCACAATTTTTCGAATCCACTGAAACAAAACAAATATATTTTGAAAGAAGTGCTAGTAGAACAATATTCAGATTTCATAGAGTATGGAGAATCCCGAGATCCCAACAACAAAAAAACTGAGTAGAACCGTCAACATAGCCCTCAAAGTTTTACCTATTTGATTGGCCAGCAATGACAAGCGTTTGAAATCACCAAAATAATTCAACTTTAATTCCGTTGTTGGAATATAGGCTTAGCAGAGCTTCGCACCACATGCGATACAGCACAAACAAATCATTAATAACTATTCGACAGAAACTGATCCGCTTAGTCGAAAAAAATCGTGCGAGAAAAGATGAAGAAACACTCGATCTACCAAAATGTTATTATGTTCGTCTAGATTTGTTTGAAGTGTTTGAATTCATTTTGAGGAAAAGATGCAAAAAATGCCAAAGCAGCATCGAAGACAAATTTACAGCCGTAATTAAGCAGAAAGTTTGAGCTATGAAACTCGAAATTTTTGAACTTTAAGACACGCATAACTTTTATCGCCATCAAAGGACTCAATATTGGGCAATTGAGTCAATTTAATGTAAACTGAAACCTTTTAAGAAAAAATAAACCGTAAAAAATTGAAAAACTAACATGAAATAGTAACTTAACTTTAAATTTTTTTTTCTATTTTTCTCTCTAACTTAGACCAACTTGCAGATAAAATAGCCAGCAAACAGTTGGAGTAGAGTAGATGAACGCAAAAAAAAACTGACATAATCTTTATAAAAAGAACTTCGACTTTTGAATTTCAAAGGAAAAATATGAGCTCAGTAAACTGCAAGAACAATTTAGAATAAAATGAACCCAATTTGAGACAACTGGGTCAATAGGAAAATTTTTATTTCGCTGGAAAATCTGATAAAATTTCATTTTCGAAACTAGAAGACAGTCACGCTTTTCGTGACCTTTAGACTTTCTCTATTCGATAGTGGAGTTTACCTTCCTTCTATAGGAAGTAAACTGAACTTGAAAAGAGACCAAAAGTCAAACCCCAAAAAATCAAAGTTGAGCATAAACAAATTTTTAAAGACTTTTTCGTGAAAAATAATCGTCATAACTGAAAAAAAAATCGTCAGAAAAAAAATCGTCATAGAAAACAATTAGGGAAAATACTTTTAAACTTCTTTGTTGTTTGAGCAGGTGCAAGGTAGACTCACACAAAATATTGAAATATGGAGCAGTGGAAATACGTTTGATGAAATCTTTACATATGGCACGTTTACAATTTAACTTACTTAACTGTACTTAAATCAAGAAAATAAATGAAACTAACGTGGAGATCCTTCGTCATAGCCAATTACAATGAAGTAATCGACAAGTCTATTGGAAGCCATTACGCAGTAATACTTCAGAAATCTCGATGAAAGTGGGACAGAACTAAAGATTTAACCATTATGCAAACCTGAAAAAAAATGTGTCCAGCTATGAGAAAATTTACATCTTTTATTAGCGAGGTCAATTAGTGCTGTCTCTTGATCAAATACGGCAGCCAATACTTCGATAAGATAAATTAAATTTCAGACAAGTTAACTTTTAATCCTGGCTGCCTTTTGGACTTCGAAAAGTTTTTGGATTTCAAAAAGAAACTAGCTTATACAATTTAAAAAACAATAGCACTAGAGTTTTTCTCGGAAACCTCCAACCTACTAGTTTGAGCAGCTTTCCGTGTTAACGGTGTAATTTTTAATCAAAAATTGTCATTTAAATGCATCATGAACTGGTCGATGTGTATGTGCGACCAAAGTGGGTCCCATCGGTGGTTAGTTTGGCCTGATCCATAGCTCTTAGCTCGTGGTCGATGTCCATAAAGATCACCTTCCAGCATTCCGACTCGCCAGATTTCTCAGTATGTTGTTCCACCAGATGACTCCTTCATTATGCCTCCTTCCTGACGATGTCAACGTTCTCGTGCTCATTGGTACGGTGCAGACGGTCAGTACCGCGCACTTGAATTTCTGCCAAATAGTATTGAACAGGCACACCATCGCCGATTACCATTGTGCCTCTTCCTCAATTGAGCCTCTGAACACCTTGTTTGTCCCTATTAGGATCATCATGTTAGGTCTCCTTCCTGGGTTCATTAGCTCCACCATTCGAAATAGCTGGGCTATCGTTGCCCCTCCAAAGGCCATCACCGTGGTGATCCAAGATGTTCTCAGGTTTTGGAGAACTCTCACCAAACTGTCACCCAGTATCAAATGAGATGTCCCGAGCGGCGGATGTTGCATGTTTATCGCCAGACTCCAAGTCGATCGTTTAAAGCAGGCTCGCGGATCCGAATCCGGAACTCCTGTGAAGTTATTCTTCACCTGGTTGTTCTTCTGCACGTTAAACACTCGGGACAATTTTTTCATTGTCTTTCTCTTATTTTCCTCTAAGGGGCTCTAGATGTCTTCGCTGCTAACGTGACACTGTCAACTCCCGTTTTCTTTATCGTTTCTTGTGAGATTTCCACTCTGCCCGTGTCGTCTATTCTTCCATAGGGTGCAGTCACCCAGGAATCTGGCGCATTCCTATTAGCGACTAGTCTCCAGCTGTTTCTATTAACATCCGCACTTGAATCTGCACTTGAATCTTGGGTCACCTAGGGTATCACTTGGGTCCCGGATTGTCACTCATCCTGTCGTAGTCGGAAGTCGCACCTTCGTCGTCTGAATTAGTCCGCGAGGCGTCAGGAGTTCCATCGGGGACAGCCCACGAGGAACATTCCTTGCAGGTATCACTTTTTCCACTGCCGTCGTCAACTCCAGCCGTTCCGATCGCTCTTTATACTCTTGCCTCCAGCGTTTTATTTCCTGACCCTGTTTCTTGGTGCAATCTTCAAACAGTTTCTTCCACATATCCCTGTCTTTTTCCACACTGAGCCTAGTCTTAGTCACCTGATCTAGCTCCCTTCGGTCTTCTCCAGTTCTTCTATCGTTCCGTTGAGGTCTTGCATGGTTTCGTTCGTCTGAATTTCTTCTACTACTCTCGCCCTCTTTGGTGGCACAGCTGCTCTCAGTTGTGAACTAGAACTAGACGAGGCAGCCTCGCTGTTCATCTCCTGATGCATTCTTTTCAGACATGGCCTTGGCTTGGTTGGCAGAGGCATCTCACCTGGTTGGTAGGTCCTGGCACTTCCCAATCCAGGCTCGTTCGCCAAGTCACTTCCTGAGAGAGCCCCGTTTCTCTACCTCATTACCCTCATGTTTAGGCGGTCTAGTACTCCTCTTTCTCCATATGCGGCCATCAATAAGACTTCCGTGGGGCAGTTCCCAGGGTTATCATGCCGTAAGATGTTTATCAAGCCGACCATCAGTCTCAATCCATCAGCCGACGATAGATCGCATCTATCATCTTTCCTACATATGCCTCCGCTAGGTCCGACAATTCATTCAAATCGAAGTCGTCCATCTCGTTGAATTCGGTTTGATTATCAGTTTGTGTCAATTGAAATCTGATGAATGATTAAATGATCAATCAGGATCTTGAAAAGAGGTCACGAATATCACATTTATCAGCGTCACTCTAATTTTGTATTAAAATTTATTTAAAACATACAGATAAAACGATTTTGATCTTAAAATTTATTAAAATCAGTTTATTGCTAAAATTTTGGAATTCGACCTAAGAATGGACGTTCCAAACTTTGGATCTAATCCTAAGATCGTCATTCGATTATTCATGGTCACTAATTCCTACTTACCCAGGGTCTTTATAACATAGCACAACACACATATCACACGCAACACGTTAATCACACACAACACACTTAGTATGACACCTTCCTGCATGCAACCTAAACTCAGCCTGTACTCAAATAATTTTTTTATGTTAGTGTACTTGAATGTTAGTATCCGAAAAGATTATGTATATCAGTGCATACAGCTCCCGTGGATGCAGTCGTCCTCGGCTCGGGTCGTATACTGGAAGCGAGAGTTCCTTTACCTCCTTTTCCACAAGGAAGTCTCTCAGTCTCGTCAAGGACAAGACCAAGTTTTCCGGGTCCACATGCGCCTCCTATTCCTGGTCTTTGCTTCCAAATAACTTTTTTGTTTTTATATTCTGATTTAAAATTCGCTGCTAACGCTGTCCTAAACTCATGTCCGCTGTAATTGCTATCGCACATGTTCTATATGTAAGTATAAAATCGCTATCTGTCAATACTATGCTACCTGAGTACTCATTCGGCAAGTTAAAATATGACTCAACAACTCTCCCTTTGTCCGGTTTTTTATGGTCCTCGACTGTTTCTGCTTCTAGATCACCCGTCTCTCTTGCTATTCTTAATTTTTTTATCGTAATTTTTCAGTGTGGGTAAGTCCTACCACGCTCCCCGGACAAAATATTCATCGACGTCATCGTCGATCGCATACCTGACATTAAATCGAAGTTGGATGCAGGAATGAGTAATTTCCATTCCTGGGCTGCCCAGGAAGGATCATCTCTTTCGTTTTTTATGTATTTCATGCTCTCACGGTCTAAATATTGAATCGTGACACTGGTCTCCTTTGGGTCCGACGTCATTTTGATCAGCCATTCCATTCGTCAAGTCTTGTTTTTAAGGTTGCTGTTGCTCGTCGTCGAAATCTAAATCGGGTTTAGGCCGGTCACCGATCCACTCCTCGAAGCGGTAGTTGACTATGTCGATGTCTTGTGACAGGGTTATTTTTTTCCTCTAGACCCACCACATCTTCCACTATCTTCTTCAGATCTATTCTGTCCACTACCAAGTCATCTCCGTAAGGATTGTATTTCTTCGTGAGTCTTGTCCTGTCACTCTGTCGAGCCTGTATCGTAAACGGAAGATCTGGTTCCAAATTCTTGGGGACCTCCATCTGTTCGGGGTCTTACCAGTCCTCTTCTGCGTAGGGTAAGGTTTCTTCATCTGCTTCAATCACCTCATTGGGATCCAGGTCCAGTGGTGGACTTGATCCCTCCACTACGACCTCAATCCCATCGTTCTTCTCCCTGGTGCCCTTCACATTGACCTCACAGGCAGGGTCCATCATCATATAATCCCCCTCTTCCATGTCTGCAGGTATACACCAGTCTTCCGTAGATGGGTTGGTGGCTTATTATTTTCGTAGTGAGCGGCTCGCTCGGTACTAAGTCTATGAAAACGTCCCTACTGGTGCACTTTTGTAATCATGAAGGGTCCCCTCCACTTTTTTAGGAGCTTTTTCGTTCCTTTCGGTGGTGTAAAGTTTTGAAATACCCATACGTAGTCTCCTACCGAGTAAATTTTTGCACCAGCTATTTTTCATCGAACCTTTTTCTCTGCCTTGCCTGTGCCTTCTGAGTAGTCCGTCTACACAAGTCGCTTAGTTCTTGTTGACGTCTAATCATATCCCTTAAGCAGACCTGTGATGATGTTTTGTTCCCCTCATACACTGGGTAAAAGAAGGTCAAGGGCATAGACTTCTCGTGTCCAGTTAACATCATGTTTGGACTAACTCCGGTGGTGGAGTTTTGCGTGCTGTTGTAAGCTCCCATCACCTGCTGAAGGTATCTGTCCCAATCAGTCATGTAGCTGGAACAATATACCCTCAGCGTCAACACCAGCGTCCAATTTTGCCTCTCCACTAAGCCATTTTTCTGGGGATGGTATGTTGTGGAGTGAGCTTGAGCCACCTGTGAGCGTCTCATGAGTTATTTCTTAAGTTCTCCCACGAAAGCTGTCCCGTTATCCAATTGAAACGTCATCGGACAACCGTGTTTCGCTATCCACCTACTGATTAGATGATGTCGCATGCTTTCTTCATTTCAGCTACTCAAAGTGCTTCAGTATCCTCTGGTATACTTTGTCAATTCCCTGATGGCCCATCTGATCATGCGACCTGAATAAAAGTTCTGTCTGATAGAGTTGCGGCAACACTATCGCGTTGTATTTGTACAGGATTTTGTCTTCTTCTCTTCTCTTACAAGCCACGATCCCGTCCTTGTTCAGATAAAACCGTTCCTCTTTTTACACAAAGTACTGTCTCAGAATACGGTAACTGTCTTCCTCCGGGTCACCTTTGTCTGGTGTTCTATTTTCGATCCACCTTTTCACGTTACTCGCCATGCGGTCATTTCTTTGTGCTCTTAGTAGGTCTGAGAGTCTGTATCTCGCCTTCAAGTACGTCTTCATGACCCTGAATTGACTATTCGTTTCATCGGGCTGATGCGTGTCATCTTCCATCTTCACGAACCAAATTTTCGCCAATGGTTCTGTCTCTTGCCTGAGGGGTTGAAGATCAGTCTTCACTACTTCTTTCTGCGGTAACAAACTCATCGATCGTTTCGATACCGCTTTTTTTTCTAGATCATCCGCTGCGCTGTCAAAGACTCTTTCGCTGGGTACCAGGTAGCGATCACTGTCAGGGTCTTGATGTAACTCCCTGTGGAGGTCTCTTGCTCGAGTCTCCACTAGTAACGTGTGGATCGCTAGCTCTGACAATTCCGATCCTTTGCTCGTTTTCCTGTCTGAGTAAACGTCAATTCCTGAATTCCTCGAGTCGCCATCTACGGAAGAATCTGTCACTGAGCATGTTTCTTCTTTGAAATCAGTTTTATGATCAGTTTTGTGAGCTCAGGTCTTGTTCCTCACCATGAACATTTTCCTCTACACGTGACTCCCCGGACAGACCTTCTTGTACTGGGTCTTGTTGATGAACCCGCCTGTTCCCCTCAACTTCCCTCTCCCCGGACACACTTTCTTGCCCCAGGTTTTGTTCAACCTCTTCGCCTTTGTGATCCTGATCCTCAAAAGTGACGGTTTTTCTTTGTGTCCCTTTTACCTGTTCTTTTCGTTTGTATGATGTACTTGTCGAGACGTTTTGGGGTATCGAGGACAATAGTTGCTGAAAAATTGACATACAATCCCTTTCATTTTCCTTGTGTTGACGTCTTGATGGTTTAATCTTTATTTTCTCACTGTTTGTTAACGATGCCGTGGCTGCTGCCCACTCGGAGTCATCTCTGGTCACTTTTCTCTCCACCAATTCACCCAGCATCGGCATCACCTGTGGAGTGAACTGCACCGTTTTTTCCAGCAATGAGAGGCTGTTTATGTTCATACGAGAGAGTTCCTGTTGGGCCAGGTTCGAACGTAGCAACAGATCCAAAGGCACTGGGTCCTTCTTTGATAAGATCTTTATTTCTGCTGCCTTTTCCAACGGTACCTCGAGGTTTCCCGGAATCGGATGTTCAGATTTGTCCAACCATCTCGTCAAGGGAAGCGCCTCATAAGTTTCTTTGTTCAGAAACGTGAACCCTTCCTTGATTTGCGCCTGATTGGCTTGTTTCAGTTCTATTCTTTCATAAAACTCAGTCTTCTTACTGAGGCTGTCAGCATTCTGGTGTTTGTCACGCATCCTGTGCTCGATTATCATGTGGTAGCCGCCTAACCTGACTATGCACCGACCAATAAAACTCTGGTCCATCGAGTACATCTTCAACCAGGATAACGCTCTAATGTCCACGCGTAGCTTAAAGGGAGCGCTCCCCAAGTATGCGCGGTATTTCTCCACGGATGAGACCACTGCAAGCATTTCTGGCTCTGGTGCACCATATTTCATTTCAGCATCACTCAACACTTTACTGCCATATGCAAAGGGACGGAGAACTGTTCTCCCATTCCATTCCTGCTCCTGATGCAGTTTTCCTGAGATGGCTACTACTGACGCATATGTGTCAAGAACAAACATGCCCTTCTATGTAGGCATGCCTAGCACTGGCGCTTCGCACAGTTCCCGCTTTATGTTCTCGAAAGCAACTTGAGCTTCTTCGTTCCATTCGAATTTCTTTCCTTTGTTGCGCATCAGTTTCTGCATGGGATACACCTTGTCTGCGTATCCTTTTATGAACTCACGGTAATAATTGGCAAACCCTAGGAAGCTCATGAGTTATGTGTCTGTTCTGGGTGTACTGCAGAGCCTGTACTGCTTCCAGGTCCGGCATTACGCCATGCCTGTCCAACATTCTTCCCAGATACTTGATTGAATCCCCAAGGATTTAAAATTTCGATGGATTGCATTTCAAGCCTGCCCTTTTCATGCAACCAAAGACCTCATCGAGCCAATCAATGTGGTATTCCAAAGTAGGTGTTGCTATGACCACGTCATCCACGTAACAAATCACAAGGTTCCCGTACTTCTTCGTCACTCTGGTCAAAGCTTGAGCCATCAGTCCTTGAAAAGTGGCCGTGGCGTTGCACAAGCCAAAGGGCATCCTCTTCCACTGGTACAACCCCAATACAGATGCGAATCCGGTCTTTTCTCGGTCCTTCTTCTTGGTCATGACTACTTCGCAAGCCCAAGGCGATGTCGAGGGTTTTATCATGTCGTATTCGAGCAACATTTCTATTTCCGCTCGGCACGCTGCCAATTTATGAGGCGTCGTTCGCCTTGCGCCTACCCTATGAGGAATGGCGCCCTCCGCTAATTCTATTTCGTGTTCGACGAAGTTGCAACAACCAATATCTGCCTTATGTTTTGAAAATACGTCCGCGTTCTGATTTAAAAACGCCCTTAATGATTCAAAATCTCCCTCACCTATTTTCCCTCTCAAGTCTTCTGTCTCCGGCAAAACCGGTTTGTCGGATTCTAGTTCGTATGACGAGGGGCGTTCCGGAATATTCGAGCAGCTCGACATGCCGTCATCCGTTTCGGATTTCATTTAAAACAGTTTTTTAATAGATTTAAATTCATCAATTCTCTTTAAAATTTTATCTTTATCAGCATGATTTGGGCAGTCTTTCACATTATATCTCTTCAAGTTTTCTGTCTCCTCATAGTCGGTTTTCATCGACAAAGCGTAACAAAGTTTGTTTCCAGGCTAGATCGTAACCGTGCTGTCCAGTGTGTTCAACAACACACTGGCACACAGCCCGTTTCGTGTTACTGAAAAACTCCGGCCTAAAATCACCAAGTTTTGACTATTTGGGTTGGGTATCAGACAAAATTGCTTACCATCACTTAACGAACTTAAATTTCTCATTCTAAAAATTGCTATTACAGCTTGTTCCGGCTGTAGTTTTACCTTTCTATTAAAAAAATGGTACCTTGTTTTCTTCTGTTATTGTTCTTTTAATTGGTTTCTTAACATACTTCCGGTCCGGATTTCTAAGGCTTATAAGGCTGTTGTCCAAGTCAATCATCACATCGAAAAACCGGACGAAATCACGCCCAAGATGAATTGGTCTGAGTCGTCTAAACTCTCAACCACCAGGAAGCTCATCCAAAGATCGCGTCCTCGCATGTGAAGCTCCGCGGTTGACGGCCTTCAATCTGAGGTTTGTTGGAATTAGATTAGATCTTCCCTCGTGATGCCCGTGGTTTCCCAAGTCTTTATTGGCATCACGCTTACCACTGCTGCTGCATCCAGTAGTCCTGTTACTCCAATTTTCTTCCCATTGGTGTCTAGCAGATGCGCAGTCCCATCTGCCTCCTACCCTATGTGTACTGCATCTTGCTCCATCATGGCATCATGGCCGATTCTATGGAGCTTAAGTTCTTCCTGACCCAAATAGATTTGCTCCATTTGGTCACTATCTGTTGTGACGTAGGTCCTAGTGTAGATGATTATACCGTCAAAGTTCAACATCACATGATACATCCATAGACTTCCACGCAGCGCCCGTGAAGTTTCTTTGTTCGAGGGCCACCCGCTGTCAACAACGCTCGCACAGCCCTCGACTCAGTGCGTGGCTCTACCTGTCTCAGATAATTTGCATATGTATCTAAATGCACCATAGTGAACTCTGAGGGTTCACTTAGGTCCCTTACCACCTGATATCCCGCAACTGAAAATATTGACTGTATTCTGCTTCCCTGTGGCACCATGCCAAAACTCTGCCCAGAGATCACGTTTAATTTCATGCGCAAATTGCTTCATGCCCCGAAGTCGTTTAGCGTTTCCCGAATTTTCTCATTTTCTAGTTCGAGCTTCACCTTTTGTTCGATCTCCTTCGTCATCAACTCCTGCTGGACTCTGTTTAGAGCATCCCTCGCGGCTGCCCGATAGTCGATCTTGAAGTCATCTGCCGCAGTCACCGGTTCTGGTTCACGCATCTCTTCCGTTGCTGCCTGCACCTTCTTTGTTGCCAGCTCTTGCGGTTTGTCCTTCTGCGTGCCTCCGGTTCACTCAACAGGCGAGCCTTGCTGGCTTTCACATTCGATAAAGCTTCCTCATGCCTAGGATTCTTGATGCCTGCCACAGCATCCCAAAATTGTGGACAATCCGATTTAAAATGACCTTCCAAGTTACGAAAGAAACACCTTGGGCCAATTTTCGCAATTACTCCTCTCATGAAATCTTCATTTTCGACCTCTGACGCATCTTCATCCGTGAGGCTGAAGCCTATTGCTTTCATGCCCTGTTTGTAGGTTCGGCATGCTGACACATGATGGTCCGTCGAACTGCAATTTGCACAAGAGCGCCTGTTGTCCATTTCGTCCCTTGGTTTGTACCAGTTGTTACCTTGGTTTGCTGGTCCATTGTTAAAATTGCCATATTTTTTTTTGTAATATTCAGATCTCGATGGAGGCTTCAGTAAAAGATATTCATTTGACTTGAGCCTTAACTCCTCTGGTGTTGGCGCATTGGTTGAAAGTGGTGTAAAATGTGTCGCTAGCATCGTTCGAAGCTCATCATTCTTCACACCATCGATGAGTTTTGAGGCTACTGCCAGGTTCATCTTTCTGTTCGACTCATCTGGTTGGCTACGCCTTCTAAGCGTCTTCAAATCTTCTAGAAAATTGAATTTTGTCTCGTCTTCCCGTTGCCTCCGTTTCTGGAAGCGCATCATCGCTTGGTGTCCTTGCACCCCTGAGCCAAAACGATTTAACAAGATTTCAAAGGTTTTCTCAGCAGTGTCCCGCTGGTATTGCTTTTTGGCCGTCACGCAGCTTAGGGCTGTCGCTTCCAGGTTACTGGTAAGCGCACTGCATTCTTTTTTTTTCTGTCAAGTCCTCCTCTTCAAAATGCAGTTTCATTACCTCTATCCAGGTAACAATACAGCCATCAGATTCATCTTTATAGCATCTTGGTTTCTAAAAAACCCTTCTGGACTTTTCACTGCGTTCACTGGTTCTAGATAACGTCGTTAGGAATGTTTCGAAGCATCTATTCAGAGGTTCAAAGGTTGTGGCCATTGATGTCGCGTCCCTTGAATGCCCCGCTTGGGCATCATTGCCCCCGGATAGAGGCTCTGGATTTTCCCTCCTGTTCGAATCGCTGGGATGACTTCTTCCTTGATTCGCATGACTCCAGTTCATGGAATCACATCTCTCAGTCGCATGTATGTCTTGCGTCGGTCGTTCGTTTGAGGTCGGTCTGTTGCCAGTCGAACTTCCTCTGATGTTTGGGCCCCGTGGCCTATTTTCCACTGTGGCATAGCTGGATGAACTGCCTCTTCCTCTAGTGGATCCATATGTCCTTCTTCTATTGGGTTGTTCATTGAAGTTCACTCTCAGCTCCCTGTCCGGCTCTCCTGAGTTTGTCTCCCCAGTCTTCGATCCACTCCTGTTTCCTAGTAGCCCATCCAACCTCTCCATGATCGCGTCTATCTTCGTGTCAAGAGTCCCAAGATTCTGATCTTGCTGAATTCTCAGCTTCTCCAAGTCATCTCTCAATCGTAACTCTCTTTGGTCAGCTTGTCTCGTCATTCGCGACAAGTTTCTGGCCAAGTGTTCATCCGCCCTCTCCTTCAAGCGTTTTTCGCTTCTGCTAACTTCTTGTCTGTTGCGGTTGATCTCCTCCCGCAGGTTTTCTCCCTCGACGTGGACTGCTCTTTCTAGTTCACTCATTCTTTAAGACATCTGTTCATTCTGTCATCCTATGCGTCCCACTATGTTGGTCAAGGCTTCTTCGGTTCATGCTCCGTTGTCCACTAATGGCGTCACAAGTGGCGGTGGCACCCTGTCGGTTCCAGGTAGCTTGGTGCTGGTCGAAACTCGGGTCTTGATTATCTGCCTCGACGTCTCTTCATGATCCACTTTTGGATCCGCAGGTGGGTTACATAGCCCTGTGTTTCTGTTCTTCCCAGTTCGCGTCTCCGAATTCGTCATGGTCACAAAGTCTGCTGACTAACCTGATCCGTTTGTGGCCTTTCTTATTGTCCTGACCACACTAAATCGGTCAATCGAGCCAGTCTATCGGTGTATGCTCCTGAGTCGAACTATTGAGGCTGACTTGAGATCCGAAGTCATCTTGCTCGTCATCGCCCTCCTCCTCTTCCTGGGTTTCTGCTTCATCGCCTGTACCCGTTCCCATGGTAAATGGAAAGAAGTTTCCCGAAGTGTTCTTCACGCTTTCTGAAAACGAGGAGGACGTTGCTGGTTGACTATTTCTTACTGTTTGACTACTGATAATTGTAACACATTACATTACATCCAAAAGTTTCACTCAAACAGTGACCACGAATCCTGTTATGTTATCACCGTACAGCTTGTATACAGTTTTTTCACAATAATCGATTATTAGTTGTAAGATATCAACCTAGCACAGTCTAATGATATCAATATTTTTTAAAAGATAAAGTGCTCACTCATGAACAGATATTATTGATTTAAATCTAAAAATGAAGGAAAGAAATTATTTCTAATGAAAAACGTAGGTATTTTGCACTTTAGTCAGTCGCAATATAATAGTCGAACTTGTTTCTAAAGAAAGAGCTTTCCCTGTTCGGTGCCGCACCAAACAGACAAAACTTGAAGCCAGTAATTCCCTCAATGGGCGTCCATTGCACCCACCGTGTCCTGTGTTACCTGTCTGCCCTCGGATTGCCCGAGCTAGACCTACTAAAATCCTCAAGGCAATCACTTTTCCATGAAACGATTTGGATTTCAATCCACACAAATCAGTGACAAACTGTCGTTCAATTTAGACGTAGTGTCGCAAATCTCCGGGTTTAGACCTGTTTTGTTTTAGTCTGTTCTTCTATAAAATGTCTATTTATAAAAGATCCTAACACTTTTTTCGCCAAACTCGTATTTCGTTTGGGAGTTTGCCTTGAGAAATGCCTGCAGTATAGTGAAGGTTATTGAGTGATAACTAGCTCCGTATTGACGAACCATTACGATAAGTAGTGAAGTAGACAATTGGTCAGGTTGCAAAGTCGACCAAAACAAACAAAGGCTAGTCAGGATGAAAACAAACAAAGGCAAGAAACGGTGTCAAATGTGATACCCCCAAATAAAAACTACCGGGACTAGCTTTATGAAACTCATAGGACGGATCGGATATTGGAGATGATTTCACCCGGGCATGCAAAACTCCAGACCTCTCGAACCCCTCGGCCCAAGTGAACACGGTTCCCGGAAGTGCTAGTAGCCCCCTATCAGAACTCTGTAACTAGCGGTTGGAATGGAACCAAAACATAATTTGTTATATACCTAGTTGGGGGAGGCTTAAGATTAGGACCCCAGACCCCCATGACCCCTACTTCCGGTGCTATGCTTATGCATATATTCCTCACCCCGACTTCTGGGTGCCGTTTCGCGGGCCCCATTGAGCATAGAGAGATAAAACTTCGGATATCAAAGGCAGTGACGAGATACATCAAACTTTAAATGACCTTTAGCCGAATAGGCTAAAATTGCAGGGAAAACCCTGGGATTAACAACGGAAAGTGGGACAACCCTTGGGAATGAGAATCGGTCACCTTATTATTTTTTGGGAGGTAGTTTACCTATTGGCAAATGGAGCAGAAGCTGAAAGAGATATAATTTATACATTGTAAGATTGAAGTAGTGGAACTAATTAAAATGGACTTGGTAAATATTGAGTCCAACTTAGCTTGGCAAATGCGCTTTTAATAGAAATTCAATCTGATCAACGAAAAGTAGTCCCAGAGGAAATTGGCAGTAAAATAAGCATAGCATGGGAAGCGGGACTCCTAAATAACATGAATGGACGAGATGGCTTTTTAGCACAATTTGACCCCTAATAGGCGAATTACGTTCCCCTGATAGCTAGAAGGTCGGGATTTGAATAGGGTATAGATCGAAAATTCAGATGTTGGGAATGAAGTAGCGACCCAGAAAAAGAATAGTTTCCTACCCTCGGTAGGTCAGGACATTAGCGGGATAATTAAACAAAACCTTGGGAGATTGGTTAACTAAACAGAACTCGGTTTGGAGGTGAAATTGGACTTGATATTTGCACAATTTAGTTAGAGATACCATAAAAAACTTGGAATTTATTACTAGTGTCGTCAGAGAAAGAATTCAGTTAGGACTTTGCGAAACGGGTACCAAGAAAAATGTCAGGACTTGTAAGGACAAAATAACTCTAACTATAACTAAAACGCAAATAGACAAACATTATAGAGAATAACAAATAGCCTATATTTAGGCAGAACAGCGCGAGGTACTAGTGAGAGTAGTTGGTTCTCAAGTAGAGCGAGAACAGAGATAACTAGTAGTGAGATTAGTTGGGTTCTCAATAAATAGAAAACGAGGAATCGCGAAGTAAAGGGATCCGTCAGGGTACCTCAAAGGAATAGTGATCCTTAGTGACAGTATTAAATTTAGCAGGACAGACTGAGTGATTGAGCAGAATTGCTGTGAGTAATTCGTTGATTAGGATTCTCTAGAGAAGAGAGAATTGGTAGCTAAGTTAGTTGGAATTCGAATTGCAACTAGGCAATTGTGTTGATTGATCGCGGACCATTTCTTTTGATTAGATTACTAGATTACATTCGGGCCGCCTAGAACTTTCTGTATTTGGATCAATATTTATTTGATTTTAATTACTACTGGAAGTTCTTGCTATCGGCGAGAGTGAGCGAGACAGCCTCAAGAGCAGCATAAAAAGGGGCAAGTAATAGAGTACGGTACAGAATAATTTCCACCAACTTAACCCTTTCGGGATTGAGGATAGTAGTGAATCTCGGTTGCCCCGCTGAATTCTTTACCAAAGGGACCACCTTGCGGTTTCGTTAACTTAGAGTGAGTGAACGGACCTAGAGAAGCAATCCCCGAAATCTACAGAAACTTTTTTGAACCAAACCGACGTTGAATCGGTCGAAATAAGACAAGGAGAAAAGTTGCAATACAATCATCACTACCGGAGTCTTATGTGTATGTGCCATTCCGACATTTAGCAAGCAAAAAATATTTTTTTGGGCAAAAAATAGCTAGTAGGTTGGTTGAAAACTGTAACACGAAAACAGAAATGATGATTATTTTAAAATCCTAAAATACGTTCAGACGGGCATGTTTTTTGAGAGATCGCCCTCCTCCTCTTCCTGGGTTTCTGCTTCGTCGCCTGTACCCGTTCCCATGGTAAATGGAAAGAAGTTTCCCGAAGTGTTCTTCACGCTTTCTGAAAACGAGGAGGACGTTGCCGGTTTCTCCGTTACGCGATGCATCATATTGTTGTCGGTGGGTGATCCTGAAGTCGCCACGTTTTCAGTAGAGATGTCGGAACAGTTCCGACATCTTATCTCGGTCTAGAGTCCCGGTGGAAGTGGCAAATTCTTGGCCTTTTTCTACCGGAGTATATTCACTCGCTAATCTTCTGTTTCTTCTCCCTTCCAGTCCATGTCCGTCCCGGTTCTCATCCATGGCCGGTTCCGGATGGAACTCTACTTCTAACATTCCGTTTGGTCCTTCTGAGGACTTTTGACTCCTGGTTTCAACCATTCCGCCTGAAACTTTTCTCCCTTTGTCGGTCCGCGTTCATGCGATCCTTTCCACAAAAGGGTCGCTCATTGCTTTTCTTTGTTTCTCAGGTATGATTTTCCTAGAGCTATCACCTAGTTTAGGTATCATTGACTTGTCAGGACTCATTTTTGATTTATCACTTCCTACTGCCTATACCCTCAATTCGACTGTTTGACTACAGTTTGACTATTTCATACTGTTTGACTACTGATAATCGTAACACAACACATTACATCCAAAAGTTTCACTCAAACAGTGACCACGAATCCTGTTATGTTATCACCGTACAGCGTGTATACAATTTTTTCACAATAATCGATTATTAGTTGTAAGATATGAACCTAGCACAGTCTAATGATATCAATATTTTTTAAAAGATAGTGTGCTCACTACCCAATCATGACCAGATATTATTGATTTGAAACTAAAAATTAAGGGAAAAAAATATTTCCAATGAAAAACGTAGGTGTTTTGCACTTTAGTTGGTCGCAATATAATAATCGAACTTGTTTCTAAAGAAAGAGCTTTCCCTGTTCGGTGCCGCACCAAACAGACAAAACTTGAAGCCAGTGATTCCCTCAATGGGCGTCCATTGCACCCACCGAGTCCTGTGTTACCTGTCTGCCCTCAGATTGCCCGAGTTAGACCTACTAAAATCCTCAAGGCAATCACTTTTCCATGAAACGATTTGGATTTCAATCCACACAAATCAGTGACAAACTGTCGTTCAATTTAGACGTAGTGTCGCAAATCTCCGGGTTTAGACCTGTTTTGTTTTAGTCTGTTCTTCTATAAAATGTCTATTTATAAAAGATCCTAACACTTTTTTCGCCAAACTCGTATTTCGTTTGGGAGTTTGCCTTGAGAAATGCCTGCAGTATAGTGAAGGTTATTGAGTGATACCTAGCTCCGTATTGACGAACCATTACGATAAGTAGTGAAGTAGACAATTGGTCAGGTTGCAAAGTCGACCAAAACAAACAAAGGCTAGTCAGGATGAAAACAAACAAAGGCAAGAAACGGTGTCAAATGTGATACCCCCAAATAAAAACTACCGGGACTAGCTTTATGAAACTCATAGGACGGATCGGATATTGGAGATGATTTCACCCGGGCATGCAAAACTCCAGACCTCTCGAACCCCTCGGCCCAAGTGAACACGGTTCCCGGAAGTGCTAGTAGCCCCCTATCAGAACTCTGTAACTAGCGGTTGGAATGGAACCAAAACATAATTTGTTATATACCTAGTTGGGGGAGGCTTAAGATTAGGACCCCAGACCCCCATGACCCCTACTTCCGGTGCTATGCTTATGCATATATTCCTCACCCCGACTTCTGGGTGCCGTTTCGCGGGCCCCATTGAGCATAGAGAGATAAAACTTCGGATATCAAAGGCAGTGACGAGATACATCATGTATTATAATTTGAACCATATCCGGCAGTTGGACCTGAAGTTATTAGCACTTGGGAAACGTAACCCTAAAACCGGAAATAGACAATTTACGCAGAATAATTAGAGAGGGCATTTTGGTTTTTACGGCGGCAATAGGCACTAAAACTCATCCTCGAAAAAAAACTCCTACGGCGACTCATTCCGGTGTTAACAGCTTTTTCCCGGGAAAAGTGATAATGGACAAAAAAATGGGATAACATGAGAAGTAGTAACGGGATACAGGATCCCTATGGGATTCTAAGCCTGAATGTGGAAGGTTGACCCCGTGTCAACCCGGAGTGAACTTTAAATGACCTTTAGCCGAATAGGCTAAAATTGCAGGGAAAACCCTGGGATTAACAACGGAAAGTGGGACAACCCTTGGGAATGAGAATCGGTCACCTTATTATTTTTTGGGAGGTAGTTTACCTATTGGCAAATGGAGCAGAAGCTGAAAGAGATATAATTTATACATTGTAAGATTGAAGTAGTGGAACTAATTAAAATGGACTTGGTAAAAATTGAGTTCAACTTAGCTTGGCAAATGCGCTTTTAATAGAAATTCAATCTGATCAACGAAAAGTAGTCCCAGAGGAAATTGGCAGTAAAATAAGCATAGCATGGGAAGCGGGACTCCTAAATAACATGAATGGACGAGATGGCTTTTTAGCACAATTTGACCCCTAATAGGCGAATTACGTTCCCCTGATAGCTAGAAGGTCAGGATTTGAATAGGGTATAGATCGAAAATTCAGATGTTGGGAATGAAGTAGCGACCCAGAAAAAGAATAGTTTCCTACCCTCGGTAGGTCAGGACATTAGCGGGATAATTAAACAAAACCTTGGGAGATTGGTTAACTAAACAGAACTCGGTTTGGAGGTGAAATTGGACTTGATATTTGCACAATTTAGTTAGAGATACCATAAAAAACTTGGAATTTATTACTAGTGTCGTCAGAGAAAGAATTCAGTTAGGACTTTGCGAAACGGGTACCAAGAAAAATGTCAGGACTTGTAAGGACAAAATAACTCTAACTATAACTAAAACGCAAATAGACAAACATTATAGAGAATAACAAATAGCCTATATTTAGGCAGAACAGCGCGAGGTACTAGTGAGAGTAGTTGGTTCTCAAGTAGAGCGAGAACAGAGATAACTAGTAGTGAGATTAGTTGGGTTCTCAATAAATAGAAAACGAGGAATCGCGAAGTAAAGGGATCCG
This sequence comes from Symsagittifera roscoffensis, assembly GCF_963678635.1. Taxonomy (NCBI): domain Eukaryota; kingdom Metazoa; phylum Xenacoelomorpha; order Acoela; family Convolutidae; genus Symsagittifera; species Symsagittifera roscoffensis. Next base: position 77,425,724 of record NC_087062.1, on the reverse strand, counting down.
TCAGGGTACCTCAAAGGAATAGTGATCCTTAGTGACAGTATTAAATTTAGCAGGACAGACTGAGTGATTGAGCAGAATTGCTGTGAGTAATTCGTTGATTAGGATTCTCTAGAGAAGAGAAAATTGGTAGCTAAGTTAGTTGGAATTCGAGTTGCAACTAGGCAATTGTGTTGATTGATCGCGGACCCTTTCTTTTGATTAGAATACTAGATTACATTCGGGCCGCCTAGAACTTTCTGTATCTGGATCAATCTTTACCTGATTTTAATTACTACTGGAAATTCTTGCTATCGGCGAGAGTGAGCGAGACAGCCTCAAGAGCAGCATAAAAAGGGGCAAGTAACAGAGTACGGTACAGAATAATTTCCACCAACTTAACCCTTTCGGGATTGAGGATAGTAGTGAATCTCGGTTGCCCCGCTGAATTCTTTACCAAAGGGACCACCTTGCGGTTTCGTTAACTTAGAGTGAGTGAACGGACCTAGAGAATCAATCCCCGAAATCTACAGAAACTTTTTTGAACCAAACCGACGTTGAATCGGTCGAAATAAGACAAGGAGAAAAGTCGCAATACAATCATCACTACCGGAGTCTTATGTGTATGTGCCATTCCGACATATAGCAAGCAAAAAATATTTTTTTTGGGCAAAAAATAGCTAGTAGGTTGGTTGAAAACTGTAACACGAAAACAGAAATGATGATTATTTTAAAATCCTAAAATACGTTCAGACGGGCATGTTTTTTGACAGATAGTCAAATACTTGTGGGTGAGATTCAATATATAGTTGTTGTTCAATCATTTAGCGTGGGTACAAACACTCTGTCAAACACAAAAAAAAAGATTTCAGTGTTTTCCTGATAATATTGTCCTTCTTTTTTTATCTTGTCTTCTTTTTTCTCTTCAACTCAATTATTATAACTGGCCGCACTGGAGTTTCACGGATAACAATCGATTCTATTGGATTTTTTTAGTGAAAAATTATGAAGAAAATACTCGACTATAGACTCCAACTTTAAATCTTCAATTCTTTTTAAATGGATTAGGATCACTGTTTTGCATAACAAAATAATCCAGTATAATCAATTTTTCTTCCTTCATTTTTGATTTTTTCTCAAAAAAATTCCAAGAACGTCGATTAAAATTGACAAAACAAAAACCACAAACGAGCGCCACAAACTCCACTAATTGTTAATTATAGAAAATTGGTTACTCAGATAGTTCCAATTTTTGTTAAACTGTGGCGAAGATAAAATTTGAAGAAAATGTTGAACCATATGAAACAAAAAAATTAAAGAAATCAATTCACAAAATCATGTTTACGTTGGGACCCCCTTCAACCGTTAATTACCTACCCCCGTTCAACCATCAAACCCCCGCCCCAGTTTAACACGAGGGGAGGGTATAGTCGGCCAAAATAAAAAAAAAGTAGAGAAAAATTGTAAGTATAGAAAAATAAAGAGTAATGAAAAGTTTAACGGCCAAAATAAAAAGTTGAGAAACATTGAAAGTATAAAATAATACGTGAAAAAAAAACAATTTATGTAACATAAATAAAATGTAGCAAGAAAACTAAGCAAGAATTGAAATAACTTGGAAATATTTTGCAAATTTCATCAATAAATTCTGAAAAAATCTATTATAATTTTTTATAATCGATTTTAATGGATTGTTTCGGATTTTAAAATGATAGAATTTTAATGAATTTTTAATTGACTGCATTCGAGTAAATTTGAACTTTATTGAGACTGACCATGAATATGATAATCAAGCATAATCGATAATTGTTCATGAAACTCCAGTACGGGTGTTTCTCTGGGACAACTCCTCGAGGGGCTTCATGGCTCGTGAAATTGATTCCTGTGAGTAAGTTTTATGACATTATTATGAAGTTGCATATTATCAAAATTTTTCTGTACAAAGAAAAACCCCCCATGTACTTATAAAAAATAATCAAGTTCAAAAATCCAGTTCAAGTTGCATAAGCCAGTGGTGGCACAGTACATATAGGATCTTAGCAAAAATAGTCGCCATCAGGAACGATTCAGAAAAGAGAAGGAGAAATCCTATGGCAAAAAAAAAGCATTGCGAAATGTTACATCAATACTGACGTAAAATGATGATGAACACAAGAAGCAAGACAATGAATTACTTTTTTCAAAAGAATGCTGAAACTTATAGAATATATAAAAAACGATTGAGCAGTATCAATGGAAGTTACGGCTGAACTAACTACGACATTATCAACCTCAACACGACACCTCAATCAATCAAGTTTGGACAGTTTTTGCTGACTCGAATAACCAGTTGATCAGAACATTTAACTCAATTATCAGAAAACTGTCAAAAACGTACTCTGAAAAGATACAAGGTCAGAAAGCTTATTAAGGGACAAAAAAGCCAAAAAAAGGTCATGCATGAAATCAATAGGATATTAAAATAGAGAGCAAAGTGATATGAGTTAAGCTAATTTTTACGCCTTCTTTCAGATTGTGGACACTTGTGAGCAATTTAAGAGGGAACAGCGGTTTTATGACTAGTCTCGCAGAAAAACTTATGAAAAATCCGCCGTGGAAGACGTTTAAGATACTTACAAACTGATTTTGTTCGGGAATACAGACTCACTCGCCTTAAAGGTGAATTCGATCAAGAAAATGCATAAGAGATGGGTCCTTCGAGCTGCTCACTTCAATTTTTCGATTTGTGTCGAGACGGTTGAAGCAAATCTGGCTTTAAAAAGTCAGACATCGGTCCAAAAAGTCAAAACCTACCTGATTATTTGCCAACATACAAAATTTGGTCAAATTGGTCTACTCACGCGAAATTTTAGTCCAGACGGTCCAGACGGTCGGTTGAGAACCTCGACCTGGGTCATCAAAAAACTATTCTGAATGGTCTAATACAGGAATGGTTTCGAAAGAGTCAGTACCTTTTTCGCAATTTGCAACAGCAATGCTCAGACGAACTAGACAAGAGAAATTTCAGAGTATGTATCCAAGGATAATTTGGCGCCGTCAATGAATAACAAATATATTATGTAATACGGCTCTGCCCAGAACTTGGCTTAGATCATGAGTTATAGAGACAAAATACGTTCAAATACAAGCAGAAGATCGTTTACATTTTCCCAATATACCAGTAGAAGAAGAGCTTTGAGTAAAAATCCAGTTTTGAGCTTTGACAGAGAAGCGACAGAGATGGACAATATTTTATATATGCCTGACAGACCAATGAAAAATTAATCTATTTTTTTGCTCTCAAGAAAGCCCTTTGAGATAGATTTTCTTTCTATTTGGTTTTATTTGTGAAATAGCAGCAAAAGTCGGTCTCGAATGGGCGACAAGAGATTCGTAGATGCGGGGCAATTGCTGGGAATTCAGAGGAAAAAAGCGGTAAATGAGTAATCTCTAAGAAAAGGGTATTTAAAGATACGCCGCAAAAAATGTTTGAGATAAATTCACCTACACGTAACCAGTTTCAAGCGTTTTTATTCAATTCCATCAGGATTTTAGCACCAGTTTTACTCAAACTGAGAAAAAAAACTTATTTTTATCGATTAGTAATCGAATATAATCTCTTTTTTGAAACTAAAAAATATTCAATCATAATATATTTTAATCTACTGTAATCGATAACTGTTTCATCTGTTTTTTAAACAATTGTTATCAATTATGAATGATTACAATCAATTTTTTTTATCCCATATTCTAATTCATATGTTTTGCACAAAAAAAACCGTTAAAATAATTTTTGTTTGTTGATTTTGTTTTCGACCTTGCATCTGAGTTGATTTTCGTAGACGTTGTATTTTGGGAATAATGAGAAATTAGTTTCAAAAATTTTCCAATCAATTCAAATTTTCAATTTTGTTTGTTTGATTTTTCTCCATTGGAGTTTTTTCATGAAGCTAGTTTTTAGTTTTTTCCTAAAGTATCAGCAAACTGCTTGATTTTCATTATTTATTCGGATGATCTATTTTTCACCTACCGCGAGAACTTATTAACTAAAAAGAAAGGATCGTTATAAAGTTTTTGTTTTGAGGTAAAACTTTGTGTTCTTATGAACCAAAGTGTGAAAAGACGTCCCGCTTTTGGAGGTTTTGTTAGTGAAAGAAAAATAATAACCAATAAGATATAGTTAAAATATTCTTCTGGTGTGACAATATTTTAACAAAAAAAGACATTATGATCTTTTATTGTCATTTATAAATGATTTAATGAGTTTTTTGTATGGTTTATGATATATTATAACCAATTATAAGAAAATATAATCTCTTTGAAAATATCACAATCATTATCGCTTATAAATGTTGAAAACACTTAATTTTGATAATTCCAATCAATTACAATCGTCGAAAAATTAACACAATAATCCGTAATAATGAACTACTACTTTTGTGAAATTTGGATGCGGGTAGATAAGTCTGGATTAGAGGCCACTGAATAAAATGAAGCAGTGTCGTTGTAAAAAAAATTGTTTGGTCACGGATGACCAAAGAAATCTCGAGAAACAAGAATGATCGTAAAACTGAGGTCTGTAAGTTGTCGATAGGTTGCAACACTATTAAAACCCGTTATCCAAGTAGAGGGCGAATTTTGTGTCGCCTGGAAACCGAAAAGATCTAAGTTATTTTTTCTCAATTTTAAAAATATCCATGAGAATTATTTAAAAGAATCATGAAGCAGATGTAAGAAAAATGACTGGAAACCAAAAAACAATTGTTTGTTTCGGAGTTGTCAGGCATTTTCCACTCTTCTGTTTTAGAGAGCAATTGCATAGCTTCTTATCTTTCTTTTACTCAGACCTGATAAAAACACTAATTCTTTGTTAAGTTTTACCTGAAGTTTTTGGTTGGATTTTTTAAAGCTTTTTGGATAAGCTATCATCCAAGCAAACTCTATCATCCAAGCAAACTTTATAAATTGGAATGCACACAGCACATTGTGCCAACCTTGTATACCTTGTAGAGAACGCTTAGGTTACATTTTTGTAGTTGTTTTGAGATTAATGGTTTTTTGTTGTAGTATGGTCTAGACAGGGAGAAGTACTTTAATCACTTCAAAGTTTTTCCAAATATTGGGTTGTCTTGTTTCATAAAAAACTGCATCAAATACATAATAGAGCAGTCGTCATGACTAGGGTACTGTTCTGTTACGCAATTCTGGTTTATAAATTATATACAACTTCGAGAAACAAACTGAATTCTTTTTTTCTATTCATTAATTTGGCTCTTTTTTGTTAAAAATTGTTCTCTCTCACTTTATTTTTTATTCTTTTTTTGTTAAAAAATCTTACAAATTTTTGAACCTTCAATATGGTGGGGCAATTGGATTTATTTTAGAAACCGAAAAAGCAGCTTTTATTTCGCAAATTGCACGCTAATTGTAGCCTGGTTTGTTAAGGTTTGCGGTTTGTAAAATATATAGAAATTCAAAAATTATGTTGATATCATTTTTTTTCTTTTCTTTCTTTCTTATCGTTCTTTGTTTCTTTTTTCTTGTTTTCTATATTTTTCTTTATTTCCTTGTTTTCTTTGCTACTTAAATTTATCATAATTTGAACCTCCAAAGTAATTGAGACGATGACAAATAGTTTAAAAACCAATTTTGTTGCAGTTTACACGCTAACTATAAACAGAAGGAGATGTAGCTTTTCAAACAGCGGCTCTTTTTTCCCCACATTTCACACTACGTATTTTCATAATTTGTTTTACGTTTTTTTGTCACTCATAGAAAATGATGTAACGATAGTGCTGGGGGTTTTTCCCCAGAAAAAATACTACTTCTTACCTGCTTTTCTTGACTGACTTTTAATGCAGTCTAAAATATTTTGATATAACGAACTCAAAATAAAACAAGACTACTTGTGTCAGCGCGATGCCCTGAATGTTTTGTCTGCCTCTTAGGGTTTTAGTAGAAGTGTTTGTTTTCAAGAACTTTCAAAAAACTGAACGCTATTTTCAAAAAACTGAACGCTACTGAACGCTATAAACTGAACGCTAAAAGTTTTCAAAAACGTGATTTGTTTCAAAACACTGAACGCTATGTAAATCACAATTTAATGTACTTCACATGATGCAAACTAAAAAATAGACCAAAAAACATAATTTATATACGTCAATTTAAAAAAGAACTGTTTCTAAGAAGGAATAAATCTCCACTCACGCGTTTAAAGCAGGAAAAATTTCGCGGAGTAATTGTTCGAAAGAGGCCTAGCTGGCAATTTTTAAACCCCAATAACTTTGCAAAAATTGATCATAATTGAAACGTATTTTGAAAATTGAGCTCAGGCAACCATACACTTTGAATGATATACAAAAAATTGATCAATAATGGCTAGTTAAAAACTATAAACTTGTATGAAAAAAAACAACCCCTCGCAGAAATTTTCTGTTACTGTCTTTAAAAGTTGGAACACTTAAAGCAGGGGCAGATCCGGGTTTTTTCAAGGTAGTGGCAGATTTTCAAAACATTTTCGAAATTTTTGTCATCTTTTTTTTTATAGGTCGATCAAATTTAATTTCCGAGCTTACCCAGAACACTATAACACTATAAAACCCCATTTTTACAACCATTTTTAAACAAAAAACAGGTTAAAATGCCGTTTTTGTGCACTTTTTGAAAAATTTTGTCCAAAAGTTGCGATTTTTTTGGCGCGCGCTTTCCTTTGAAGTTTGTATTTTTTGCGCTGATCAAAGCTTCAGGGTGATGGACCGAGTCGCGGAATCCGCTTACAGATGCGGTTTCTGCAACAGCGCTATTTTGCTAATCACATATTATAATTTGTTCATGGGTTCCACAAACAGTTGCGGATTCCACAATATAAGCTGCTTTTGGAGCAATTTTTAGCGAAACAGTGTTTTAATTATTCGTTTGTGGAACCCAAAATAGCAACAAAGATCAAAAAAACTTATCAATATTGCGGATTCCGCGACCAATCTTGTTTTGGCCTGTTGATGAATCCGCTTACACAGTTTGGCCTCGTAATGAGCCGCCTCTGATTATCGAGGCCCTCAATTGAGAAAGGACAATTTTCATTTAATTAAGAATAGAGACGCATTCTTTTTTTAATTTCTATTTTTCGAAAAATGTCTCAATTTGAAAAAAAAATTTCTAATCTCAGATGGATAGAAGTTTGTTGTCAAAATTATCACCCTTATTCGCTCTCAAGCACAAAATTATCATCAAATAAATGAAAGACGCCATGAACAGACTTGTTTTGCTTCAGATTAGATTAATGAGAGATGCAGCCTACTCAAGAGCTTAGTATCAACTGAAAAAGCAGCAAAATCAGATGGTAAATTAATGAATTCTTGTGACATTAATCGATCTCTCATCTTAAGAAGTGCTTTTTCTAGATAATATCGGAAAATACTTGCAGTTGTAGTACAATTTAAGATGGTTTTATTATCGATTCAACTTATTCAAAGCTACCAGATTTTAATTAGAGTTTGAAGACAAAAAATGGACTTAAATTAAATAGAGTCGTGTGAAGTTATAGCATAAGAAGTCTCATCTCAATTTCATTTGAAAATTTCGTACCTTATTCAGTTCGTCTCCTGTCAAGTAAAAGATCGACCAAAATATACAAACTATATGAGATGATGACCTGAGCTTAAGGTACACTTTTTCAGCCGCACTACACAACGGTGCTTTGCAAATGCTGTATAATTATAGCTATATAGCATTTTCAAAGCAGCCTTTCCTACTGGCTGAAGAAAGAACCTCAAGATTACAGCTCCAAAACTTCACAAAAAATTAAAGAAAAATCACCTTAACTGAGTTAAGGTACGAAAACTTAAAGTAAATTTTATCTTAACACCTCAAGTTTACCTGAAATTAAAATTAGGTTAATTTTTAACCTAACTAAATTAAAACTGATAGCAGCCCCGGAGACGAAATTTTGATGCACAAAACCTAAAAACTGGATAGCGTCAGAGAACTAGACAAATTTGGGATGCGGAGCACCACTTTCGGTTTACCCTTTGACATCAAATAATTCTAAAAGCACTTGTGCTTTTCATGTCGGCTCTTATCCATTTTCATTCCTTAATGGAATTTCAAATTTGAACAAGACTGCTCGTATCAGAGCAAAACTCTGCATGTTCCGACTGCCTTTTAAGGTTTATGGAGCAGCAATAACATAAATAACATAAGAAAATTAAATATAATAAATTTAAATGAAAAAAAAATTCAAAAATTTGTAATTTTTTCTATGAAAGTTATCCCCCCACACGCCATATAAAGTACAAAAGAATAGATTTTGCTCCTTGTAACAAATCAATTATACAAGTAAGTTTCTTTCAATCAATTTGGAGCGATTTCTGAGACGGATGAAATCTCCGCTTACGCGTTAATAGTGCGAAATATACGCGTTAATAGTGCGGCAATCCTTAAACGCCCACAACTGTACAAAAATGATCACAGGTGAAATATTTTTTTTTTTCAAATTTAAGCTCAAGACAACAATACTTGTGTCCTGAATGCGAAGCCCTGAATTTTCCGACTGCCTTTTAAGGTTTATGGAGCAGTAATAACATTACAAAAGTTAAACATTATAAAATGAAAACTTTTTTTTCTAAAATTGAAATTTTTTAAATGAAAATCATCCCGCCACACGCCATATAAAGTACAAAAAGATAGATTTCGCTCCTCGTAATAAATCAATTGTGACAAATAAGCTTCTTTCAACCTAAGACAGATTTAATCCGTCTTTCAAGCTAAGACGGATTAAATCTAAGACGGATTAAAAAAAGACGGATTAAGAGACTTAATCCGTCTTTCAAGCTAAGACGGATTAAATCTCCGCTTAAGCGTTAATAGCGCGAAATAGTGCTTAGGGTAGAAAAATTCATTGATAGGTAGATAACAATAACTTGAATTCAAGTAAATCAGTTGGTCTAAACAACATTTTATGAATCTTGATACAAAGCTTGTTTCTGGGGCAGGTTATATATATTTTTTTGGACTACTTACCACATCGATAATATTTTTATTGAAATAAAACATAACTGCTCATATCAAGGCGTTTCCTTGAAAAGTGATTTAGGTAGATCACATGGGTTTTTTAGAAACAAACAAGATTGCTCGTATCAGGGCGAAGCCCAGAATGTTCCGACTGCCTTTTAAGGTTTATGGAGCAGCAGTAATAACATAAAAAATGAAATGAAATAAAGTAAAACGAAATTTTTTTCTTCTAAAATTGAAAATTTTTCATAAAAATCATCCCCCCACACGCCATTTAAAGTTCAAAAAGATAAATTTCGTTCCTTGTAACAAATCAATTATGACAAATAAGCTTCGTTCAACCAATTTGGAATGATTTATAAGACAGATTAAATCTCCGCTTACGCGTTAATAGCGCGAATTATATCGCGCGTTAATTGTCCCAAATTGGTCAAAATGGCCAAAATGGCAATCTTCAAACCCTCGTAAATTTACGAAAAATGATCACAGGTGAAATATCTTTTCAAATTTAAGCGCAGGACAACAATGGCTTTCGAATGATATAGAAAAATTCCGTCAAAATGGCTAGTTAAAAAGTCGAAATTTGTCTGAAGAAAAAAAAAACCACCCGAGCACAAATATTCCGTTAATTTCGTATCGAAAGTCGGAACAATATTGAGAAAAGTTTTAATCAGTTCAACGAATTAACTGCATTATGATAAGAAAGCTACTTTGAACGATAAGTTAAGCAATTAACAAAACAAACCATGTAAAATACCAATAGGATATTTAAATTTACGTCTTTGTTCGAATTGCATTTTTCTTACAGCATATAATTTCAAATTAATTCGTGGCTAGGGAAAATATTTTCGTCGATGTGGCAGGAGATCAATAACATAGACCAAAACAGACGTTTATTAAACGTTTGATAAAAGTTAAATTCAATAATTTTTTCAAATATAGGCAATGGACATGGCCTATCTGTTAAAATTTCAATGCTGGAAATTATAATAGTTGGACTTTGCATAGGTTTGATGGCAGCAAAAAAAAGTAGCACAAGCGTGCAAAATTTTTTTTTCTTGTCGTGGGAAGCCATAGTTTTTTTAAGTTTTTTTGCGCGTCCTTTATACAGTGTTGCTTTAGATTAACCGGACACAACGTGCAAATTATTTTGCAAAATTCAGAACGAAAATTTTACCACAAAAACGGGTCATTTTGACTTTCATTTAGATAATCAAGAATAATGCTAAAACTACCCGGTTAATTGATTAGAAAGCTGTATCAGAACCTCTGTAGAAGATTGTTGGTCTGAGCAATAGGCGTCTTCTGATATAGTTTTCTAGTCAATTAACCCGGTAATTTCAGCTTAATTCCTGATTAGAAAATTAAAGTCAAATTTTCTCATTTTTGGCGTAAAATTTTGTTTTTATAAAAATTTGATGTGAATTGATGTGAATTGAAGAAATGATGATATTTTTGCTGTAACTTTGAACAATTTTTGTTCCCTTGATTTTTTTGTCTAAATTTAACAAAATCCGAGAAAAACGCGTCAGAAGTTTCAAGCTTTCCAGATTTTGTTTGGATAATTTGAGTCAACAGTGTATCTGTGGAATAATTTTTGGCAGAAATTTTTTAAAAATTGAAAAATGAGAAAAGTTGAAAAAAAAAACTGAGAAAATTTGAATTTTTTTTAAAACAATTTCCCTACGTGCTGTAAAAACAAATATATGTATTTAGCATCAAGCAAAATGTAAGGAAGTCAAAAAAGATTGCCTCAGGACACTTAAAATAACATGTTTGCGGGAATAACCATAATTGCTCGTTGAAAAAAAAACTACCCTTTAATTTTCCCACATAGGACAAACTTGACTTCAAACTCCCCTATAAATGTTTGAAAAAAGATCACGAAACTCAAGACGTCAAAATTTTAAGATGAGCCGCATTTACATGACTAGTTGAAAAATTGAAGTTTTTCTGCAGAAATAAATGACAGGTAGCACAAATATTTCATTCTTTTTTTGTATGTCGGAATCATTAGAAAGGCAAGAAATGATCAAATTTTCAATAATCAAGATACAGCATAAACATTTGTGTTCAGGTATGGTTCCAAGAAACATGTTATCGGTGTTGATTTTTTTTTTCAGTTACTCACGTATTGAGCTCAAAGGTATAAATAAAGATATATATAAATAGCAACCAATTTTCTGAATTTATGGGGTTTGAAAATGGGCAAATTCGGGATAATTAAGGTGCGATAAATTCGTGCGATCAACGCGGTAATTAAAAACGCTCAAGGCTGACTTTGGCGAACTATTTGAATTATTACCTTACTAGACACTAATTACATCACTCTGTACATAAAATAGTGTGTGGGGGGAAAACTTCACTGAATTTTTTTTCTTTTTTAGTCATTTTACCAAACTTTTTTTTTGAAAAAGATTTATCAAAAATTATTGCATAGATCTTCAGCATTACCAAAAGTATTCAGAGTATCGCTGTTATTTGTGTAATTTTTTGTGGAGTTTGTATCTCTTTTAGATAACTAATTTCTTCTCAGAATTATTGTCGGTTCAAATTTCAAATTAAGATAAAAGTATTGTTACTTTTTTGGACATTTTAGCTGAAAATCAGCTGAAAAGTTCAAAGTTCGAAAACTGATAAAAATGGGTCGCACGTAGCAAACGAATTGTTGCATAAAAATGTTAATTTTTTTTTTGTAAAAAATCATTTTTTTATACACGCATTAGGTCAACAGTAGTTTGGCTTGATTAAACATGCGACAAACAGAAATTCAAATTTTTTCAGTTCAGAATCATCGCTACAGTTTTTACAAGTTTTTAGCCATCTGTTCAAACGACGAGATTTTTACATTTATTGCCGCAAATTTTTCACTAAGCTAAGTCTTCGTCATAATGAAAACATGCTATATCAAGGATAAAATTTGAGATTCGTTTCCACATGATCTTCATTTCAGCGCAGAACGTCTTGTGCATAATGGCATACACGAAAGGGTTCGAGACTGTGTTCAGCAACGAAAGCATGTACGCCACAATGTAGATGTCGGACATTGTCGAACTCTTAGACAAGGTCGGAATTGCGTGAAAGAGAAGCTGAAAAAAAAACGAGATTTCACAACTCACATCAAAATTTAACTTGACTAGTAGTGAAACAAAAAGTAAGCTCGGAGAAAATAGAATAAAATCGAAAACCAACAAGGCTGCCCGTATCATGGCGAAGCCCTGAAGGTTCCGACTGCCTTTTGAGGTCTATGGAGCATTAATAACATGCAAAATTTCAATGTAATATAAAAAATAAAAATAAAATTTTTGGAAAAAATTTGAGGTTTTATGTAAAAACATCCCCCCAAACGTCATATTAAGTACAAGTGATAAATTTTGCGGCTATTAACAAATCAATTATGGCAATAAAGCATCCTTGAACCAATTTGGAACGATTTCTAAGACGGATTAAATCTCGCTTACGCGTTAATAGCGCGAAATTTATCGCGCGTTAATTGTTAAATTGGCCAAAATGGCAATCTTTAAACCCCCATAACTTTACGAAAAATGATCACAGGTGAAATCTCTTTTCAAATTCAAGCTCAGGACAACAATACCTTTCGAATGATATAAAAAAATTCCGTCAAAAATGGCTAGTTAAAAAGTCGAAATTAGTCTGAAGAAAAAAAAAACCCACCCCGAGCACAAATATTCCGTTTCTTTCGTACCGAAAGTCGGAACAATAATATCATTCAAGCGTTGCCGTTGCGGAAACATTAAAAGCAGATGCGGATGCAAAAACGAAGAACTGACATCGTAACATTTATCATCAATTATGTTGTTATTTGTAGGCAATAGTATATACTTTTTTCTGGTTGTTCGTATAAAAATTGTTTTATTCATGGGAAATTGACCGTCTCGTCTTCGAATGGTTCTGGTCTAGCAATCGGTAAAAATCATTGCAAGTCGGAGGTCACAAAAAACTTGTTGGCTGTCATGTTGCACTGCTTTCATTGGGCTAAGTTTCGGCCTCAATTTGCAAGAAAAAATAAACATAAATTGGGTCGCTAAATTGGTGTGGGTCAATAGATACCTATGAAAAAACATTTGTTGATCTAAGATGGCTTCTGTTGTCGTGAAGTGTCGATTTAATTGTTTTATCGTTAATTTATCTTACTGTTCCACGCAGTGTTTGCGCTTATTGGTTGAGATCACTAATACTGGCTTAAATTGGCCGTTGTTATAGTAAGTCGATATACTCTGCTTGAGTTTTGTCGCCGATGATATAGGCAACTTGGTAGCTGATCAGTTTGTGATATATGCTCTCGCGGCAAGCAGAATCATTGAAGTTTGTTTCAATTTTTCGTCACAGAGAGTATTGGAACCTGATTTAAACTACATTTTATTATTGGATAAATTAGATATTTTACCAATGTAAAGTATTTAATATTAACCAATCATAATCCATCCAACTAACAACCCACTTATTTGTAAGTGCTGAAATTACTTGTAATTTCAACACCAGAGATATTTGAATTTAACTTAGAAATTAGTTGCCTCTCCAAGAGAACTTCAGCAATCGCAATAAGCCAGTATACTCTAGATCTATTGAGCCTAGCAGAGACTAGTTAAACACCCTGAGACTAGTAGATATAAGAGTAGGACTAGGATCGGTATTAGACTAAGAAGTTGCACGAATCTATCCGGCCGAAAATAAGATAGCGTGACGAGCAGTCGGTGTACCCTATCCGAAATTACTCTATGAGTTAACTACCATACACATTAACTCATCTGGTGAGACCATAAGTCTCGAATAAGACCTTAATAGCTTAGAACTAACCAAAAATAGATTAGAAATTAGACAAAACATTTTCAAAATGTTATACGATAATAACTTAATTGAAATGTCTCTACGACTCAATAGATCAGAGCCGATATTTCGCACAATACTAGAACTACCTGGTATTGGAAGAAGACCTCGAACAAGAGACGATATACGACAAAGTAGAAACTTACCATTTAGTTTTATGGTTGTACGGCAAAAGCCAACACAAACTTTTATATTTAGAATCTTATTAGCAACGAATTTAGATTTTCATTTGCAAACATAAAATTTTGAAGTAAATCTTCATGATCATTTCAGGCGCTAAACAAAATTATTGATGTACAATAACGATTGATAAAAAGTTCTCAGATCGTTTTCTTAATTCTGCAGTATTATATAAAACATATTTGAAAAATATTTACTGAAATAAAAATAAAAATTAGTAGCATGACAATAATTGTTAGTAATCATGAATCATCCTGTTGTTCCAGCTTCATCACCTAAACATAACAGCAATCATAAACTCACTAATATCATTAAAAAACTAAATCTTTTTTTAAATATATTTAAACAATTTTAAACTTAAATTCACTTAATTTTAAATATCAGATCATCAAGGCTTATCCTTGGATCTTAATAAACTTTCTATTTCACTGATTTTAAAATCTGATCATCAAGGCCTTTCCTTGGATCGAAAAGAACAATTTTGTTCTCCCTCGCCCACTTAGAAAGTGTCTAACGACTTCAAACGTCGATTCACTATCCAACTTTTTCAAAAGACCCAGGACTAATAGAAATTTTTCATAAAACTAACCATTCAAATTAAGATAAACAGTGAAGAGTTTCGGTCATTCATCCTTCACTTGAACCCTCCTCTTAACAAACCCAGGATAGATCTTAGACTTAGTAAGTTTAAAATAGTATCTAACGAACTACTAGCGTTCTAATTATACCTGAACCTTGTGGATTGATTACTATTCTCCAACCCTTGAACACAATCACTACCCCTAAGTAGGATTATGTAAGTTAACACCTTAACTTAGACTAGCCACGAGAAAGTAGAAAAATCATTCTTCGGAATCGATATACTTTTCTCTCCAACCTTGAACAAAAAGACCCAGGTTAAGCTAACCAAAAAATCGTAAGGACTAACAGTCTAAGAAAATAGAAATAACTAATAAACTTCTTGCATCCCTCATCCTAAACCTAATGCCATTCAAAAATTTAGGAAACAAACAAACAATCTGTTTACACAACTGTGAAATAGATTTAAAAAACGATCTTGTAATCACCCCACATACACAAACAGTTGGATACATTCGAACAAAACGACAAACAATAAAAAGGAAAATTATAAACAAACAAAGACAAATCACACGAAAAAGATTTTCGAGAAATAGAAACGCATTTTCTGAATCAGAAGCCAACAGTTTAGACGAACTATACAAACTAAAAGAATTAATAGATAAAAATTGTCCCATCCTTGATCAATTATATTTTTCCGACTCAGAAACAACTTCAAATTCATCAAAAAGAGGAAAAAGAAGAATAAAAAAGCAATACAAAAACACAAACCAGTACACTTGTATAATTGGAATCAACCAACTAGACACATCGATAGCTATATATTAACAGTCATAAAACGAACAAATGAGCCACACTCAAAGTGACGACAGTCCAGATGACGAAGCAGTTTTTCCCTTTCTTATAGATTCACTCGATGATAGAGGACAACATGATTTTTGCAAGAACTTATTCGTAAATTTATTTGAACCAGGAATCAGCCCATGCAAAGCAGAATTCCCAGATGTAAAAATCTAAAGACAAATTATTGAACATTATTTAAAAGACATATGTAATCTAACACAACAATATGGAATCTACACCATAGAATATAGCACATCAAATACAGCCCACCGTAAATATGTAATTCAAACAGACCATATTGAATTGGAATTTTCAAAAGTATTCATAGAATATATCAAAAGCATACAATATCATAATTCACAAAGAGCTAACTCCATATTCACTAACGAAATTTTTGCAACTATATATAGTTATATTTCTATATTAGAAAAAAACAGAAGTTCAAAGTATATCACCAACTGAAACATCCAAACATACAAAAGTACAAAATGAAATCACAATATTTTCGACATTTCTACATATAATCCGTGAAAATTTCACTAAGGAAGATGTTTCACAAAACACTAAACATGGTTTATAATAGATTATTTCACCCACAATTTAGATTTAATTTCACAAGCAAGAAAAATTTTCGACCTCGAAATCCCAATGATGACACTGCCCTTTCAGAACAATCAGATTACGTTTGGGACCCTGAATGGTCTCATTATGCATTTCTAAATATCCCACAAGCTATCTCAAGTCAAGCAATAAGTACAATATCTTATCATAAAGATTACGTAAAAGTAGTACCATTAACCATTGATGCAACACCATTAAATTATAATACATTTTTACCTGATACACGAAATAACAGTTTAAATTCGACGGTCATCCATAATGAAAATCTCAATGGAACCAGAAATCTTACGCAACAAGACATTCAAACACCATCACACTTCATTAACGAGGAAATCGTCCAAACAACAACAACAACTACACAACAAAGTATTTCACCAATACACCCCAATCTGACAACACCAAGAAATACAAATACATCACTAACACAGGTAACCTTACAATCAACCGTTAAACCCTCGGTTGCTCCAAAATATTCACATATGGACTATCAGACGTATAGACCGATGACAATACCGTCAAAAACACGAAAACCGTTCACAAGAAATACTTTTGCAGAACACAATTATAATTATGCTCACAAACCAAGAACAAACCAACCCCCCCGAAAAAAAACACAAAATTTAAACCATGTATGTTCCCATCATTGGAATCTCCCAAAAACATCGACCAATTCAGTAAAATTTCCAGAAAATCCACAACCTACACAGGATTATAGTAAAAATTACCCATTCTTTCAACAAAATAAAAATAAACAACATACCCCATATAATACAAACTATTTATCATCTGAAGAAGATGATTATCACCAACCAGATATTTTTGCACCATACACTAAAGAATATCGCACACAAAGACCACGACAAACTCAACCATCCCAGAATATGAAAATTTACCCACAAAACCCAATAGATATACAAAACCCACAACAAACGCATATAAAAAATCCATTTAATACACAACCTTTCCAACCAATACAATCACAAAACCCAATGTTAATGCATTCTTATTAATCAACTCAAATGCAAAATGAAATACCGCTTCCATATTACCTTCAACAACACGAAATAACGAAAAATCAACTTTCAAATTTTTCACAAACGCCAAATGCCGCAGAATCACTACAAATGACAATGAATCCATACCTCATGGGTGAATCATCAATAACATCCAATAAACCACTGATGGTATTCACAGGAACAGACCCTGAATATTCTGTAGAAGATTATCTAAATGCAGTAACAGCAAACTTAATTTTAAATATAGGACCTGAACCAATTAATACGCCACTACATCAAAATTGGATACATAGACGCACAGCGTTAATACAAACAACATTAGACGGCTCAGCTCAAAAATGGTTTTCAGTATTACCCATAGAAATAAAATCAGACTGGAAAAGATTCACACAAGAATTTTCAAAAATCTTTGACTCTGAAAGAAATAAACAACACCAAATAGTTTTATGTAATGAAATACGTAGACTACCAAATGAAACAATTAAACAATTAGCAGTACATATCGAAACACTAGTTCGAAAAGCATATTCACTTAATACACATGACTATAAAAACAAAAAAATTACAGAAATTTTAATGATGACCTTAACACCTCAATTAAGGAAAATAGCTATAAAAAAGAGAGCATCTCATCCTTCCTCAATTCGAGAACGAGACTTAGGTTTTCGAAAATTAGTAGATAAACTAGAACAAGCCGAAATCACAATGAAACTCGAAGAAACAGAAAATCTAAAACTACAATACGTTAATCGGATTGAAACTAATACTACACATATAAATAACGTACAAGAACCAGATACAGAACTGATTGAAAAAATCACTGAAATACTAAACATCTATGAAAAAAACGCAAATTTTAAAGGCAAACCATCTTTCAAAAAATGGTGTAATTTTTGCCGACGATACGGACACAGTATTTCCGAATGTAGACGAAATTAACAAGACAGTCAGAATAAACCTCAAAAGCTCAAAGAACCAAATAAATCGTTCTATCAATACATGAAAAAAGACCAAAATCTACCAAACAAAAATATATATAGTAAAAAACAGTTCAGTAAACCACTCTCAAATTACACAAGAAACCAATCACCATATAACTCAAGTTATAGAGGCAGATCACCCGAACGAGGAAATACACGAAATTCCTCACAAAACAGATATAATCAATCGAATAGCCAAAATAACCAAAATAAATATTCACGATCAAATTCCAATACAACACAATTTTTTTCCGGATCCAGTTCCCAATCAAACACAAGGAATAGACACTATTCCAACAATCAATCACGAAATTCATCGTACAATAGAAATAGAAACTATTCACATAATAGAAATAGAAGTTATTCAAATAATCGAAATCAGAATTATCCAAATAATAGATCAAGGAATAATTCATATAATAGATCAAATTATCACAGATCAAATGATAATTACCAAAATAGATCACAAAATAATTCACAAAATCGAAATTCAAGTTACAATAATCGATACAGAAATTATTCCCAGTCACCACATAGGAATAATAACCGTTACCCTGACTCTAGACAACGATACAGAAGTAGCACACCAAAACATCAAAGACACATTAATCAAGTGCAAACAAATGAAGAAACAACTTCAGACCCTCCAGGTATTGATGACACAGAAAATCACGAAATACAACTAAATCATATACATTGTGAATCATCAGATACAGAAAGTGATACAGAAAATACCATCTCAGTAAATATGATAACAGTCGAAAACGACTATGAACCTATCATATATGAGCAACCTTTCACTTCACATATATATGAAAATCAATTGGAACTCCTCCACAATTACTATATTGGACCCATTGATAATACACAAACTCCATAAGAAGTAAACGAAATTAACACGGTATTTAAACCCGATAAAAAATACGAAACACAATGCTCAAACACAAAACATATTTATCAAAATATACAAAAAGAACAACCGAGAGAAAAAATTTGGACAATTCCATTTCTCTTAGAAAGCCCAAAAAATAAAGAATTTTAACCACCAGATCTTGAAATCGATTTTTTAATTGACTCAGGAGCAGAATCAAATATAATTAATATTCCCACATGGAATGAAATCAAAACATTACAACCAAATTTAACACCTTTTGAAACCTCTAGTAAATTAGCAACAGCACAAGGCTCACCATTAGTAAATTATGGAAAAATCCAATTATTTTTTCTCCCCACGAGAACAATGGAACAAAGCAAAATTTTAAACAAACCATTTAAACAAATATTTCATATTACGGATATTAAGCACAATGTCATTGGCATACCATTTATCTCTAAATATATACCAACAATCAACATCTTAAATAGTAAGATACAAATAAAAGATAAATATACAAAAACAAAAAATACAGCCCTAACATTCTTCCAAAGAGTAAACAAGCAACCACCATTTTTCTCAAAAATTTACCCCATTTACAATCAACAACGGAAACAGCTGAAACCACTATCAGGAAATATATATAATTTTTCAATAAAACAAGTCCACCAATATAACAAAAGCCAAAATAAACAACAACTTTTCATGTCAGACTTTGAATTTAAACCAATTCACAAATTTTTCAAAATTAGGATCTCATCCATAAAATATTCAAAAAACACGAATTCCGACATCATTTCACTACACGTGTATAACAATACACCATATTAAGTAACATTACTTTTAGGATTTTTAGGATATTGTGAAACAAATGCTGCAATATCACCCATTAAGGAAGTAGCCTACCGCGTTAATAATATACTCAAACTATTAGATATTTGCCGATCAACAATTCTTGACGAAGAATTATCCATAAATAATATAATAAGTAACGAAAAAAGAAGCACAGATTACTTCACAAAAACACCATATTTTAAACCAACATTCAATATAACAAATTACGCAAAAGAGCAACAAACATTTTTAACAATGTTTAATTTTGAACATTCACAAATTACACAAATTGAATTTGATAAGTTAGCAAAACAACTGTTAAAATATTCATCAGTTTATGCAACATCAAAAGATTACGTTGGAAAAATTAGTTCATCACTACACCTTCCGTTAAAACCTGACGCAGTTTTCAAAAAACAAAGAGCAAGTAAAGTACCGATACACTTACATGACAAGGTAAATAGATTACTTGACATTTTAGAACAATGCGAAATAATCTCACCAGTAAATAAAGAAGAACAACCAAAAGGAAACACCTTCATTAATCCTGTTATCATCCTAGCAAAAGGTGAATCACTAAAAACAGTTTTAGACGCTAGATACCTCAATTCACTAATTGACGAATCAGAATGCAATTGGCCTATTGAACCAATACAAGTTATATTAACAAAAATAAAGGTAAATATTTCACAACCGCCGATATAAATAGTGCTTATAATCAAATGCCACTAGATGAACAATCACGACGTTTAACGCCATTTGTTATTGGAAATCAACAATATGAATTTAACCGCTTATTCTATGGAATATCCATAGGACCAGCAGCTTTTTCAGCTTTTATGAGTAAAATTTTTAGACCACTAATACTCAAGAGAAATGCAATCACATATTTAGACGATGTTTTTATGCAATCACAAACCAAAGACGAAATGTTTACAGTTTTAGAAAAATATCATGAAATACTTCAGAACGAAAATCTGAAAGCAGCCCCCGATAAATCACACTTCTTTCTAACACGCGTTAAGTTTTTGGGACACAATATTGAACAAAACACAATCACTCCTTTAAAATTACGCATTGATGCTATTCAAAAACTTCAGCCACCAACAAATAAAAAGAAAATCCAAGAATTTCTTGGAATGTTAAATTTCTTAAGTAAATATGTTTACAAAATGCAACTATACTTAAAACCCTTCTATAGTATCCTCAGACAACAAAATAATTTTGAATGGACCACTGAACATCAAACACGATTTGAAGAAATTAAAAAACTTTTAACTGAACAAATTTCTAATACAATTCCAGATCCAAATCAACCATTCTATGCAATGTGCGATGCTTCAAATTTTGTCATCGGAGCAGCATTGCTACAATCACAAAGTGGAACAAATAAATTGAACCTTATATCAGCAAATTCACGATTATTCACTCAGGTAGAGCTACGACTCTCAACTCTAATGAGAGAATGCACAGCTATAATTTATACACTTAAAGAATATGAATTTTTGATACTTGGATCAAAACACCAGACAGTTTTATTCACAGATCATAAACCCATTATTTTTCTTTTTACACAAAAGTCAAATCCAAATCATAGAGTTTATAAATTTCAACTAATCCTAATGAAATTTCCAAACTTACATATAGTTTGGACAGCAGTAAAAAACCTTGCTTTACCAGATTTATTAAGTAGAAATACGCCACCTGAACTACTTACACGAAAAACCACAGTTGAAATACCACCGCAAAAGATGAAACATCACCCCGACTAGAATGCAAATATGCAGTATATACTGATATTGATCAATCACAGATAAATAACCTACAACATTTTCCACTCTACTTAGATTGCCAGAATAATCACTACGAAGTTGACTTACTAGGCACATCAACTTTTAAACCAATTCCATACTCACAATGGATAAAAAATAACACTCAACAAAAAAGAATAAAACAATACTCGCATAAAATAAGAAAACTTAACTGATAAAATAAATTTATCAGGACCACAAACAAAGAATTTAAAATACACAATCAACCAAGTTTTTGACCTTCATGACCACTTGACACAATTCCTTTATCAAAACTAGAAATTGAAAATACTTTTCTTCCCCCTACAGAAAAAATTACACTTGAACTTTTAAAACAATATCAAAAACTTTGACCAGTGATTAGACAAGTAAAATCATGGCACAAATATAAAACTAAGCCCGTAAAAGCAGATACCACAATTTTAGGAAATAAAACACTCCTCCGATATTTCCGAAAAATTAACAACACAGCAATTAATGAAAATACAGATCTTTTAGAATATGAATTAAATGATTCTATGGTTACTTGTCTTCCTTTAGGTATGATATTAATAGCTTTTAATATCTCACATACACAAAATACTAAAGGACACTCCGGATCAGAAAAAACATTCTCAAACTTTACCCAAAATTTTTATTTCCCTAATGCACCAATTTGGATAAAAGTATTATGCAATGATTGTATAATATGTCAATTGAACAAACCTTATCCAAATTAATAACAAATAGCACAAAAACAAGATTTTAAAGGAAAAAGTTTATATTTTAACCACATTTGATACAAAAGGAACAATTTCACCATCCTCTGAAAGAAACTCCTATATTATGGTCATTGTTGACGCATTCACACATTATGTAGCACTCAATCCAGTACCACATTGTAATGCTTATTATGCTTACACAACACTTTATGAACATTGGATAGCTAAATTTGGACTACCCGAAATCTTAGTTACAGACAACGGTACAGAATTCATAAATAAAGAAATCATCACACTATGCCACTTATACAACATCAAACATAAATCACGTACATCTCATGCACCTTGGACAAACGTTTTAGTCAAAGGTATGAACCGCTCACTACAAGAATAACTTAGATGTATCATAAATGGAAATGATACAAAGTACACAGAATGGTCAGCAGATGTAAAGTTATTTCCCTTAGCATACAATTCACAAATCACGACAACTTTAGGAATGTCACCATACGAAATGGTGTTTAATCAAAAGCCACGTAAACCAATTATGTTTACAGCAAATTCCCATAAAAATGCACAAGGTTATTGCCAACCAAATAAAGACTCAATTTGTTATAACCTACCTTTACACACACATGATGAAGATCATTTTCATCACCCACAAATTCTAAAATTAGCCTCCGGCACACACACCGAATGCATTTTAAATAGAGATAAAAAACAAAATGAAATTTATCAAAAAGTAACAAAGAAATTGTTACAAAGGCAAAATATTAACGACCAAATCAATTCACGCTTTACACCAGCCACAGATTTAAAAATTGGAACATTTGTTTTAATACCTAACTTTTTTACACAAAAAGCAATATCTAAACAATTACAACCCCTTCGAAAAGGACCATATCAAATCCTTGTAAAACCCACTGACGTAACGTACAAACTCACAGATTCAACCAAAAAAGAAATTGTTCAACCTATTGCCCTACTACCCGAAAGAATACGCGCTACGCGAATTAACTCAATTATAGTCTTTCACAGGTTTGAAAATTATTCAAAATCATTCAGAAAAACAAATAGATGAACAACGCAACGTTCATCATAAAGATCAAATTCAAAAACAAACCATATCTCAAAACAATACAAAAACGCCAGACCCAAAAATACCTCAAAAGGAAAAAAAATAGAAAAATGATAGAAAAAATTCTACCACAAGAACAAGTAGAAAAATCAGAAAATAGAGAATCATCACGACTCAGAAATCAACCACTTGAAAATTGTAAAACATTCATTCCACAATCTAAAATTTTAAAGAAAGTTGAATTTCAAAAACAACTTTAATTTTAAAATAAATAATCTTTGCACCTCTGGATCATTTTGAACTTTCGTTTTTCAAAATTACATGCTGACAAACACACAAAAATTTTAGTTCAGATTCAGCCAATAGGATTCACTTAATTCCGTCACCTTCAATATCTCTAACACCAACCTATTAGCCGAAAGACATTAAACTCCAGGCATATCTATTACTATAAATTTACAACCTCCAGGTCAAAAATAGGCAACTCGCTAAAACTTGACAACTAAAATAAACACCACCATAATATTACAAACCTCCCCTATCTAATAACGCAAAGATCAACAATATTTTCCCAACTCAGACCTCAAAAACCCTCCAACCAAAAATAACAAATTAGCCTAAAGTTAAAAAGACCATTATCTTTTAGCCTAAAGTACAAATATTTCAAAAAATACCCCAGATCACCCGACAAATAAACATAAAGTAAATAGGACCTCCCAAACACCATAAAATTAGCCCCCAACAATTTTTCACAAAACTCAACCTACTTGTCAAAAAACCAATAAATAACCCGGCCACACTTGAATCTCGCCTCAAACAACAAAAAATATTCGACAAAGAAATCATTTCTTAAATGCTCTTCTCTCGATCAGTCAATATCTTTAAAAATACAATTTTCACTCTTTTCGTAAACTTTTTTATACTATTCAAACTTTTATTCATATTTCTATTTGATACTTTTGAAGCTTTTATAATCATTTTAATAATTTTTTGCAACATTTTTTTAAGTTTCTACTCCCTATTTGAAATATATCTCCAACTTTCCCAAATCATAGATCATATTCACAGGTACGATAATCCAAAGTCTGTTTAAATGATACGAACAATTTTTAGTAGAACAGATATTTTTTTTACTATTTGTAATTTTCATCAAATTTTTATCATCCCTCATATTGACAATGTGCAAATGTGTAAAAAAGGCAATAGTCACATTCGCCTTAGCAACAATCCTTTTAATTCTTTTCATTGAAGAATACTACATTAAACATAAATCTTCCCATTAGAAAAAATCAATAGAACACTTTCAAAAATTGCTAACCAACATTCACAAAATCAGTCTTCACCGACATCATCCCAAGAAAATCCAGCAATACCCACAACTACCCAAAACCCCCAAACATCCACACGGATTTCTTTTCAAGATAATCCATACACTTTTGAAGAACGACACGCTCGCTTATCCGAACCATTAGAACCAGTTCAGCGACAGGCACCCCTAAGTGAACCAACATATAATTTGTACCCCACATTACCACAAGAATTAAGCAGAATAAGGAACATTAGTCAAAATCAAAATATAATCGAAATAAATAGACAAATTATACATCCACGACGAAACAGAAGTTTTCAAACCCCCAGAGTTCATTTTGATATACCTAATTCACCAACACCAACTACTTAAGAAAACCCAAATAGTACATTACCAGAAACTCCCCCACTCTTATCACAACGTAGCACCTCAAGTATACCCTCAGATTACTTAGGTTCAACACCCACATCTGAGCAAATACGTGAAAATCCCTTTAACCCCCCCAATTCTAACGCACGACTACCATATTGGACAACGCAGTCATATACACAAGGTGAACCAAACTTAGTAAACGACCCAATAGATTTTTCTACGGATACAACACTATCATCACTACCAAAAACACTATCACTACCATCAACACCATCATTAAGGCAAATCTCACCGACGCTATTCCCTTTAAATTTTCCTAACAACCTCGACGCTAGATATCGAGAACAATCATCAACAAATATGCCTTTACGATTAGATTGGAACACATTCGTAGCACCTCCCGCATTATTTGGACAACATCAGTAGAGTAACCGACTCCACAGTTGGGCACTCAATAGACTACAATATAGACAAGATATTCACGAAGATATTCGTGACCGCAATATTCAAATACTTCAACAAAATTGTCTCCAATTAAAATTCGAAATCACGATCAAAGTTAATAATACTGTTCAACATCCCTACCCATTAAATCCACCAAATATAACAGCTCAATTGCTACCACCACCGTTTATAACAACTGAAGTAATATATAAATACGACAGATATACCAAAAACACAATTGGTTACATCACATTTTATAACCCATACTCAGGATTATCATACACATGTATATTCTAAAAATACTAACGTTTCAACACATCTTTTTTTCCAATATTTTCCGACCAAAACACAAATCCTTATCCTCGCACAGGACCCCAAGATATAATAGTAACACACTACGATTGTGAGGAAAACGAACAAAAAACACTACATAATTATGCAATAAATCAAGTATCACAATGCGAAACAGAACCACAAGCTATTGAAACTACAAATGTAATAGCAACATTATATTCAAAAGCCCGAGCAACAACTGTCATAGGATATAAATTTACAGCAACATTTTCCGAAAAGAAAGTACATTGTTCACAAGTTTCA
Organism: Symsagittifera roscoffensis; assembly: GCF_963678635.1. Taxonomy (NCBI): domain Eukaryota; kingdom Metazoa; phylum Xenacoelomorpha; order Acoela; family Convolutidae; genus Symsagittifera; species Symsagittifera roscoffensis. The sequence goes on along the minus strand of NC_087062.1, from coordinate 77,399,673 downwards.
AACGGAAATAAAAACCGACTTGACCACGAATCGTTTTACCAAAGTAACATAGAACGACTTTTACACCTAAAACCCGGTGATTGTAAAAACGAATTACTCAGACTAAACCTAACAAGAAATAAAAACACAAACAGAAAATTAGTAAATTTTCAAGTCTTTGCCGATTCTGTACATCAAGCAGAACTCGAACGATATCAAGGACATATAAGATTAGACGAAAAAAATCCATACAACGGCGCACATGGAAGATTAACTTATGACATACACGATAAACATTGGATACCACACATTGGAATAAATGACCCCTCAAACTGCAAAGCAGACACAAAAATAAAGGATATCAACAAATTATGTTTTTTGATTGGAAAATACAACTCGAAAAAATACAACTCACACGAGATTTATCTGATAACACAATGATCTATCAAGGAATTAGATTACCTTGCAAAAATGATCAAGGTTATTGTGACCCTAGAACAAGGACCCAAGCAACAATTGTTTGGTTTCCCGAAGATACATGCACAACATTTCAAGTAGCAAAAATACACGCTCGAATGATAAAATTTCATCAAAAATATTTTATAGAATCAATCCCATACGAACACGTAAACCCATCACGCAAACAAAGTAAAGATTTTAGAAATATTCATGATATAGAAAATAAATTAACACGTTTTCAAATCTATCAAGAAACAGAATTTGCATGTAAATACAGAAATCCACTTTATAAAACACAATACTCTGAAATACTTGTCGAATACGAAAACGGTTTCGATATGACCACTGGAAAAATAAAATTTGATCCTTATGCCACAAGTCACCCTAGAAATTAAGGAACATCATACATACCAGTTAACTTTCAAAAAAGCACAGGTCAACCTGGTGGAAAACTAAAACCACATGACAGTAGAAGTACACGTTTACAAGAATTATCACGAATGAATAGCACCTATTTTGGTAATATTCATTAGGATATCCACTTAGATATGAAGTTAGACTACACAATTAGTCGAATTTTTCAAGAAATGTCGCTCTCCGAATTAGAAACACTTCATCAACTATGCGAATTAGAAAGAACACAAATTCTGCAATCACTCGCATTAGCAGTACTCAAAATACCCTACGCAGGATAATTTTATCAGGAAAGAGATCAAATTTTCTAGACTACGAAGGAAATACTTTATGGTTTTATACCTGCACCAAAAAAGTATCACCATTATATGTTTTCAAAGATAAACGTTGTTATAAAAGAATCCCTATATTCTATGAAAATAAAGTACATTTTGTAGACACACTTTCAAGACGAACATATTTTTGAGATACCGCAGTCCCATGTGGATCAAAAAATAGCCACAATGTAGTACAATTACATCCCGATGAAGATAAACACTACCTCCTTACACCATACCCTACATTAATGCAATCACTCAAAAAGTTTTAACCCGAAAGCATCAGAGCCATTGCTCGTAACCCAAATATTGATTTACAATCAATTGGAATATATTCTAAATCAGACATCCAGCATCACATTAGAACACAACAATTTCAAGAATTATTAACACAAACAGACACATAACAAAGACAATCAATTGACCAGAATTTAAGAAAACTTGCCGAAACCGCAGGATTTGCAGACATTTATACACAAGACTACAGCGGATATTTTAAAGATATCAAAGACTACATATATTTAAACGGTGAAAAATACAGACCACAAGATATTTCACCTAAAAAATTTTTCAGTTTTTTCACCCTAAAAAACGAAATTCTAGCTTTTCTAGGATGGCCCTATTACATCTTAGAAAAATTAACTATCTTATACGCAATGTTTAACTTTATAGGATTTTCTTTTCTCACTGTTAAAAGGAATCTATAACACATGAGCTATACATACACAAGTAAACAGACAAGCAAGTGTAGCACGTATACTATTTGCAGGATTTTTTGGAATTTTTTCATCATCAATAAACAAAATACTTTTAGATGCACAAATAAAAGAATATAATACAAAAATATCCACGAGACCAAACACATACAATGAAGTACATAATAATGTAGATACAACAGCTCCAGCACCACAGATACCAACCCTACCACAAAACCATCCATTATCATTAGTTCCCCGTAATTTTCGAAACTTAGCAATTACACATAATCCAAATTTTGGACCAAATACAACACAAAGTCCCATCCAACACATAATACCACATCATTCACAAAATGATAATACATACGAATAAATTATAGAACAAACTCATACCACCACTTTTCAGTCTCAAAATAATCATTTTTTTAGCCCACGATGAGCCGAAAACTTGGATCCCTCCATCGCTCAAATTCCCACCCAGCCAACCTCCAAACTCCATTTCCAATAATACCACTTTTTGCTTTCCCACCACCTGATTTTCCGATTATTAAAATATCATCAAGCACGAAATCTGATACTAACTCAGATATTTCAGTTTTATACACTATCTCACAATTAAATAACCCTAATGTAGAAACCCCTGACGAATTTGCAGACTCCGAACCATCTCCATCAAATGATAATCAGACCAACTCCTCAGTTTTTTCAAAACCCCTTTTCAACCAATCCCATCGAATCATTCACTCCCATCAGTTTCCACTCCTTCCTATGCTTCCCAAGTAACCCCAGCCTATTCTCCACTTCATTCCGACAGATCATATAATAATTCTCCAGATAACCCCCAAATTTCCCAGGAACTCGATAATTTTATTACCTTACAGCAACAATTAATACACCCTAACACCCTCACAATACATCAACTATCATCCACAATAGAATCCTCAAACCCACCTACTCCTACACCCTCCCCAGCTTACAAAGCATCATTCACACAATCATCCACATCCACCGATACACCTAGTAGCACTCACCGAGCTTATCGCACTTTCAAACGAAAATTCCCAAATCACCCATTCCCGACCAAACCCGGAACAGCCTGCGAATATTTTAATCACCCGCAACACACTAACACAAAAAATTTTCTTGCAATCACTTTACCCTCATTTCCACAATATACGTTAAACACACCTAACGATAATAATGACACACGTAGTTTTGTAGATGAACATGTTTTAATGCCAACACTTCATTGGACAGCTTATTATCATTTTACTAACCCCCTTTGCCTACCACTAACTAATACTCATGGCGACATAGAGAGAAACAAAGACATGTTATTTAGACTCACCACAACACTAACACCTCGAAAATTTACTTACGTAGGATATAAGAAATTACTAAAAACACTCACTCCGCGCTAACGAGTATGCAATAGAATACTACGATCATAATATCATCCGACCTAATCAAGACCAATTTTTAGATGAAGACCGCTTCGCTAACCCACAACTAACAGAAAAATTTTTCATCAAAACATCATACGTATTCACACTTAATATTTTTGATAGAAAGTATGATCACATCATTTCAGAATCACTAGCCGATATTCAAGCTTACGAAAGTTTCCACGACAAATTTCAGTTATTTTCACTAACCTTTCACTTTCTCTCACCACAAGAACGCGATTTGCACTGTTCTCACGATATTATGTTACGCACTAAACAAACCCACACATAAACTTACTATCGTTTTATACAAAATCATTTTGATTTGCACACCCCATCAAGACAACCTCACCATAGTTTTCAGTTCCTTAACTCAAAGTAAACGTCATCATTTTTCCTTAATTTTACATACTGTATAAAAGATACTAACCTCCACGGCATCCTCCGCAATTATGACCCAGTTACCCAAATGTATATATTTTTTCCCATTACGAAGACCCTCAATGCAGAAGAATCCAGAGCCTTCCTTATCCCGCATGAATTCATCCAGCCTATTGAAATACCCATTTTAGAATTCATTCACAATGCTAAATATAATCATAAAATATATAACCTCATTCAAAACACACCTTACGAGTTTGCAGTAGGCACCGAAGAACTAAAAAGTATTAAAGCACTTCAATTGCTTTTGCCACTGCTACAAACTAAAAACATCATACGCATACTAGCAAAATTACTAACAACAACAGATATGATACACGACATCTTCCCCCACGGCTTTTTCCCAGAAGATTAAGGTAAGTATAATTTGAAATATTCTTAACTAATAAATTTCAATTAGTACTAACCATTTTTTATCAATGTTTGATTAATATTTCTAGTCTTCACACCACGATCACCTAGAAAACAGAAAAGAAAAATAAAAATACAGTTGGTTAAATTATCTAAAATTCAATAAATTCTTGCACTAAATAATGTAGTAAAATTCATACCAAATGTAGTAATTTCATTTATAAATTATTTCCCCGTGAAGCAGTAAAATTAAATACAATGAAAATTTATAATTTTAAAATTTCCCCAAAACGCAGTAAAAATCAAACTCTATGCAATAAATTGATAAAATGAGCAAGCAGTACTAACCTTTTCAATCTTTTCATTCAATCGCACAAAAATTTTTTCCACACTCGCACAGCTCGCCCACGAAGAATTGTTTAAATAATTATTTTAAGTTTCAAGTTTTCACACTCAACAACTCTAACAAACGATAACAAGTTTCCAACTTTCCTTTAACCCGGTTGGAAAGGAAATATTTACTAAACCAAACTAACCAACGCAGCTTACTAAACACCACAATTCATAAAATAACAGCATGACTAACAAAAGAAAACTAACGGTACCCAAACCGGATTAACCCAGTTTAAAACTGGATAATTTATTATTTTGAAGACTATTATAAAGTCTAAGAAAGAAATAATAAAACACAAAAAAGTCGCAAGGCAAACCCATACCAAAAACAATTCGTTTTTTGAAAAAAAGGACACAACCAAAGTAACATAAGAAAGACCAACATAAACCCATTATAAAACGTTATCACAAAACAGGACCTCTCAAAGAAACAGCATGCAATCATACTCCCACTCCTGGCCTAACCCACCAGAGACGACGTCCTGAGCATGCTCTATAGCCGGCCTAACCCACCGCGCTACATCCACGCTTTGTGACCACACTTCTATTTTTAATAAGAGGTACTCAAGGGTGAGTAACTCTTCAAAATAACCGAAATAATACAAAACGCTTTTGTGAAAACAACTAACTAAATTCATGATTAAAAAACTGAACTAACTAAATTTTATAAAATGTAAATTATACTTTGCAGTATATAGATCACACAACACAACAAAGACGAACATCCAGAGACTAGATGATCCTATCACACTCGCACAGAGAATGGCTAAACACAACCGACATGCCGTCCACAATCACGACTCAAAGAATTTAGAGTACGACTTGACTTCGCAGAAAAGGACTTCACTGAACTAGACCAATGACCACCTCGATGCTCAAGTATACGTACAGATCCGAGTTACAAGGCATCCCTTCCACACACGATCTTTACGCCATTCCTAGACGAGGTTGCACACAAAACAAGTTCTCTACATAATATAGAAAAACCCGTCATAGCAAACCATCTTGAAATCAGATTGATTTCATTGGGGATCACAGTCGTTGTCGAATTACGACATAATAAGTTCCTGTCCCATAATTCCAGCGTCCTGAAACTTCTTTAACCAAGAGGAACCGGACAAGAAAATGATGTTCATCAAATACAAAGTTCATCATCCATCCTTCAAATTGCAGAAAGATAATTCTAAAAAACTCTGTAAAATCCGGATGGGTGGAACCTGATTTAAACTACATTTTATTATTGGATAATTTAGATATTTTACCACTGTAAAGTATTTAATATTAACCAATCATAATCCATCCAACTAACAACCCACTTATTTGTAAGTGCTGAAATTACTTGTAATTTCAGCACCAGAGAGATTTGAATTTAACTTAGAAACTTCAGCAGTCGCAATAAGCCATTATACTCTAGATCTATTGAGCCTAGCAGAGACTAGATAAACACCCTGAGACTAGTAGATATAAGAGTAAGACTAGGATCGGTATTAGACTAAGAAGTTGCTTGAATCTATCCGGCCGAAAATAAGATAGCGTGACGAGCAGACGGTGTACCCTATCCGAAATTACTCTATGAGTTAACTCCATACACATTAACTCAGTATACAACTTAGATGAGTAAACAGCTTTTCGTCACAGAGACCAAATTTTTAAATTGAGCAAAGCTCGATTAGTTTTCTTCGAATGTTGTAGCTGCGGTGTTCTGTTATAATCAAACGATGAGGCGTCGAATGCGGCAAAACTATTCGGAAAAATTGTTGCCTGACATGTTACCGGAACTTTTACGTTACAGCGTCGAACGCTTATTTTTCTGGCAAAGAAGAAGAATTGACACATTTTCTTTTTTTGGTCGCTTCCCTGCATGACTCGAAAAATGACGTTGTTTGCATTGTGACTCTCGATTGCGGCGTTTATAATTGGGGTGAAGACTGGTGAAGACTATTTCGGTCGCGCAAAGTCACAACATAACCATTTTGAGTCGCAATGGTCGCATCATACCTTTTTTTTGGGTCGCCCAAAGTCGCAGCATATCTTGTTTGGGTCGCGGAAAGTCGTGCGAATTACTTTGGTCACAAAAAGTCGCAAAATACCCATTTTGAGTCACAATGGTGGCAGCATACCTGACTTGAACGCAATGGTCGCAACAAACTCATTTTGAGTCGGGCTGGTCGCAACCCCTATCGACCCGGGCCGTTGAACGCATACCTGACTTGAACGCAATGGTCGCAACAAACTCATTTTGAGTCGGGCTGGTCGCAACCCCTATCGACCCGGGCCGTTGAACGAATTTTTGGTGACCGGTCTGGCCTTAATGAACTGGTTGAAATCAAGAGCACTCTATCGAAAGTTTTGTCTTTTGAATCTTACAAACAAGTGTTTTTTAGATTTTTTTTAAAGCGTTCGAGTACAATTCCGAAGCCATACGCATGAGTGGGGCTGATTTTCTAACAAGTCTGGCTTAAACTTTTGTAGACTGGTCCAGAAGATTGTCGAAAACATAGATTTATTGATCATCGAAAACTGAGTGTACTTTGCTTCAAAAATTAAGCAGTTCAATTTGTAGAACTCTAGCTGGATAGTTTCCCGCTTTTTTGATCTTCTACTTGGCCAGTAATTTATTTTTACAATGATTGATAGTTTCCCGCTTTTTTGATCTTCTACTTGGCCAGTAATTTATTTTTACAATGATTGAAGTTGATGAAACTGCCGCTGACCTGTTTTTGAAGCAAATTTCTGTTGAGTTGAGTAATGCGTTAATAGGCTAGCCACCTTTTCAAATTTTTTTCTGGGATAAAAGTCTACTACTCAATAGTGGAGATCTCACCATACCTCGTTTTAAGCTAGTCTGAGTTTAAGTTAACCCAATTCGTTTTAATCCTAATCTTATTTCAATTTTTTAACTTGATGGCGCAGTCAGAAGCATTTATGGATCTACCAAAAACTACTTTCACCGTAACTAAAAAAATGACCTTCTCGTCTTAAAATGGTTCTGGTTTAGCAATCGGTTAAAATCATTGCAAGTCGGAGGTCACAAAAATCTTGTTGGCTGTCTTGTTGCACTGCTTTCATTGGGCTAAGGTTCGGCCTCAATTTGCAATAAAAAATAAATATAAATTGGGTCGCTAAATTGGTGTGGGTCAATATATACCTATGAATAAACATTTGTTGATCTAAGATGGCTTCTGTTGTCGTGAAGTGTCAATTTTATTGTTTTATCGTTAATTTATCTTACTGTTCCACGCAGTGTTTGCGCTTATTGGTTGAGATCAATAATACTGGCTTAAATTGGCCGTTGTTATGGTAAGTCGATATACTCTGCTTGAGTCTTGTCGCCGATGATATAGGCACTTGGTAGCTGATCAGTTTGTGATATATGCTCTCGCGGCAAGCAGAATCATTGAAATTTGTTTCAATTTTTCGTCACAGAGAGTATACAACTTAGATGAGTAAACTGCTTTTCGTCACAGAGACCAAATTTTTCAATTGGGCAAAGCTCGATTAGTTTTCTTCGAATGTTGTAGCTGCGGTGTTCTTTTATAATCAAACGATGCGGCGTCGAATGCGACAAAACTATTCGGAAAAATTGTTGCCTGACATGTTACCGGAACTTTTACGTTACAGCGTCGAATGCTTATTTTTCTGGCAAGGAAGAAGAATTGACACGTTTTCTTTTTTTGGTCGCTTCCCTGCATGACTCGAAAAATGACGTTGTTTGCATTGTGATTCTCGATTGCGGCGTTTATTATTGGGTTGAAGACTGGTGAAGACTATTTCGGTCGCGCAAAGTCACAACACAACCAATTTGAGTCGCAATGGTCGCATCATACCTTTTTTTGGGTCGCCCAAAGTCGCAGCATATCTTGTTTGGGTCCGGGAAAGTCGTGCGAATTACTTTCGTCACAAAAAGTCGCAAAATACACATTTTGAGTCACAATGGTGGCAGCATACCTGACTTGAACGCAATGGTCGCAATAAACTCATTTTGAGTCGGGCTGGTCGCAACCCCTATCCCAGACCGCGACCCGGGCCGTTGAACGTATTTTTGGTGACCGGTCTGGCCTTGATGAACTGGTCGAAATCAAGAGCACTCTATCAAAAGTTTTGTCTTTTGAATCTAACAATCAAGTGTTTTTCAGATTTTATTTTAAAGCGTTCGAGTACAATTCTGAAGCCATACACATGAGTGGGGCTGATTTTCTAACAAGTCTGGCTTAAACCTTTGTAGACTGGTCCAGAAGATTTTCGAAAACATAGATTTATTGATCATCGAAAACTGAGAGTACTTTGCTTCAAAAATTAAGCAGTTCAATTTGTAGAACTCTAGCTGGATATTTTCCCGCTTTTTTGATCTTCTACTTGGCCAGTGATTTATTTTTACAATGATTGAAGTTGATGAAATTGCCGCTGACCTGTTTGTGAAGCAAATTTCTGTTGAGTTGAGTAATGCGTTGATAGGCTGGCCACCTTTTCAAATTTTTTTCTGGGATAAAAGTCTACTACTCGATAGTGGAGATCTCACCAGACCTCGTTTTAAGCTAGTCTGAGTTTAAGTTTACCCAATTCGTTTTAATCCTAATCTTATTTCAATTTTTTAACTTGATGGCGCAGTCAGCAGGATTTTGGGATCTACTAAAAACTACGTTCACCATAACTACAAATTTGACCTGCGAGAGATACAATTTTTTTGGGCGAAGACAGAAAGATCACGAGTCACTAGAGAAATTCCACGAAACTCTATCAGATTTGGCAAAAATATTGTAAACTGGGCAAATTTGAGGTAGAACTAGTTGGAGATATTTTTATCACAAATATGCGAAACGTCGAGATTCAAAAAAAACTGTGCATCGAGTATTTGATCCCAGAAAACGTGTTAGCATATGTACTCGTTCATGAAAAAGGCGCAAAGGTACCTCAACTTGATTTTTCTTGTATATAACCCGGTACAAAAACCCCAATATTTTAAAAATGAACCAACTCTCAATATTGTAGAAATTATAAATACCGAAATTGCGGCCAACAGTTCAAGAAAGGGCACCTTACTTCATGTCCTGCTATAGATAGGAACTGTAACACGTGTGGCCGCAAAGGCCATTTCGCCAAACATTGCAGAAGCGCAGCCAGAATATAAACTAATATAGTTGATCAAAAAACCAGAACAAGAAAATCACAGGACTAAAAAATCTTCTCGGAATTGATATACTACCAAATTTGGGAATTGAGGTACTACAGAAGCAGCCACCGCCCACAGAATTAGACGTACGGAAAATCCCGGTCAAACTACCCATCGGGATAGAGGTCAACCAGATAAAATTTGAAACAGACAAACAACCCTGCCAACACTAAGATACACCACTTCAACGTGAGTTCAAATTGTATATATCAAGGCCGATTTTACCGACCTCCTAAAAAGAATCGGTAGATCGAAAAATTTCATCGTGAACACCTATTTTAATGAACCCATAAAATCGATACAGGTGAAAAGGAAACGCATACCAATCCACCTACTTGCTAAAGTGAAATTATGCATCGACTAGCTACTTAGAGATGGACATATTAAAAAATTGTCCCGATGCTCGGAAGATTGTTTTATCTCCCCTATCGTCATCAGAGCAAAAAGGACGGATCAATCAAACTGGCTTTAAACTCAAAACCACTCAACAAACAGATATTTCGTAACAGATATCAAACGCCTAATCTGTTCGAATGAATCGGTAACGTCGCGGTAAAAATTAGTGGATACGACGAAAACAAAATTAAGTTTTCATCATTTGACCTAAAATATGCATACAGCCAGATATCATTATCGAAAAAAGCCAGTAACCAATGCAGTTTTATATCGTGGGGGGAGACGTCACAGGCTCATATCGCTTTAAAACTGGATTGTACGGACTAGGTGATAAGCCTAATGAATTTCAACCTATTATGGACCAGCTGACGGAAAAATTACCTAATACACACTGTTATCTAGATGAAATTTTAATGACTACCGTAGTCAGCATTGAAGAGCATCGCAAATTGGTTATTAACGTCGTTTTGAAAACTTTGGACGACGAAGGATTAGCCATAAAATGGTAAAAGTGTACGTTTATGACACATAACATAGAGTGTCTGGGATTTAAAATCAACGAGATGGGGACCACTCCATTAATACACAAATCAGACGCAATCAGAATTTTGAAAGAACCACGTTCCATTAAGGACATAAGATTGATAATGGGATCAATTAATCAATTCAATAAATTCGTCCCAAAATTAGCATCACTATCAGCACCTTTTAGAGAACTAATGCAAAAAAACTATTTAATTGGTCTGAGGTACACGTTGAGGCGTTCGAAAAAATCGAGAAAAAAATCTGCAATACTGTGACAAATCACCATTTTGACGTTAATCTAAATACAAGAGTAAAATGCGATGCATCACACTTGTCGAGTAAAACTATGGGGGAATTTGGAAGACCGTAGCGTTGGCGAGTAGATTCCCTTATATAGCCGAACTGAAATACAGCACGAATGAACTTGAACTGTTGGGCTTAGTGTGGGCGTTAGACCATTTTAAGAACTACTTGTTGGGTAAACAGTTCTCTATTTTAACCGATCATAAAGCCCTAATAGGAGCCCTAGAAGATGATACTGATACTAAGATGGCCCAATCCCGTCTCACCCATTGGGCGGATAAACTGCTACCATTTGATGTTACCGTTGAGCATCTTCTGGGTAAGGAAACGGGATTCGTAGACTATCTTTCTAGTTACCTATCGGGCGAACCCGTAACAGTGTCCTACGATGACGAAAAATTGTTTTATTACTTCCGGTAATCAAATAAATACTTTTCTAGGCTTCGAACATCTAATAGATATTCCCGCCCGCAACAAAGAAACAAATTTTCGCACCAAATTTTCTCTCAAGACGTCATATATTGCATCGCGATTGGTCAATCAGCTATTAACTTGACAAGCCAAGAAATAGAACGTGAAAATTGAATTGCAAACGGTGCAGAAACTTTTCAAGCTATATTTACACACTCCAAAATTTCAGTGAGTCAAAATTAACATTCGCTAACAGAAGACTGTTTTCCATCTTGCAAAACTATCGATTTTTCTATTAACTACAAAACTTTAAAAAAACATGTCTGATCAACTTGAAGTAACTGAACATTCTGAATACTCAACTGTAAATAATAAACTAACCTTAACACCCAGTACTAGCAACCCGTCGGGAATATCTTCTATACAAACTTCCAATAAAGAAAAAAGCTCAAAGCAGGTTAAACATATATTATTCCCGTTCTCATGGCCTGAAATCTTTTATTCTAAAATTATAGCATTATTAACAAAACATGACCTTGTAGTAAAGAAATTTATAAAAGCACTCGAAGAAGACAAAAAATATGACATCGCACAACTGGGAAACTATTACAAACCTTACATAAACAACTTACACGTTAACGGAGGATGCCTTTACTTCAATGATAGATTAGTTATACCAGTATATTTGAGGACGACGATGCTACACCGGTTACACGAAGCTCACCCTGCCCATTTTGCGATGAAAATCTGGCAACCCTCTACATCTGGTGGCTTAAAATCTATAGAGAAATCCAAGTTCATGGAGTGAATTGCGTCGAGTGCAACCCTCTAAATTTCCATCTGTACATGGAGTGAATTGGATCGAGTGTGTCAAATCAGGTAAAAATTTGAAGCCTCTGACTAAACATGATAAACTTGATAAACTCCCAACGGTCGTTGAACCAAATCACGAAATGGAATTGAACTTTGCCGGCCCGTTGCCAATAATGTGTGGAACAAAAAAATACATACTCAAACGCGTCGATCGATTTTTAAAATTTCCATCTGCACAAATAACATCAAGCATATCTGACAAATCGATCATAAACTTTCTTAGAAAATATATATCGTTGCAGGGAAAACCCAGAACCATTAGGACGGACCAAGGGTCGGGTTTATTTCTAAGGAAGTCCGAGAATTTTGTCAAGAACGAAACATCAACGTTATATTCAGTCCAGTGGGTGACCATAGAGCTACGGATCTGGTCGAGCGACTTATCAGAACAATTAAAGAACGACTTATGGTTCTGGCTCAAGAAAATCCAAAACTGCATTATTAAAGATCATAAAATGTTTAAGAACACTAACACAACAATCGCTAAACTGCTCTACTTTTGAAGCAGAAATCGTAGATGAAACCTAGATTGGAACAAACATTGTTATGTATAGACAAATGACAAAAATAAATGTGCCGGGACAGACGATATGACTGGGATACCCCTGATGACATCTAAGACGGACAATATGGACGAAGAATCATCATCATCGGACGATATATCTAATGCAATTAGATGTTTACCCACTAGTTCTGGTTACCTGATCAAAGAAAAGCTCTAGGCGTAGACTATCCCGTCTTGAGTAACTTGTCGCGTAAGATCCTTATACCTATAGTTCTGGTTCCCCTGTCAAAGTACTCTCTCGCGCAGAGAAAACAAAAGCTCTAGGCGTAGAATATCCCTTCTTGAGTAACCTGTCGGGTAAGATCCTTCTATCCTTACAAGATAGAAAGACGAAAAAACCATATTATAGAGAACTTAAAGAAGAAGTAGTAAGGGAATTGGATCATACAATTACGCTTAAAAATGGGAAAATAATGGTATTAACGGGAAAAAATGAGGAAACATTTGAAAAATGGAATATTGCAAGATCGAACCGAACGCCGTAATTTACAGCTCGAGGGAAACGGAAACACTGCTTAGAGAGGCAGAGGAGGAGAGATAGCGCTGAAGGTACCCTATTGGTCTTGAAATTATAGAAGAGGCAAGCCCTCCGGGACAACTCACCTGTCCACAAAGAACCAACATACCTGAACTAATTATTACAAACCCACCTGTTATTACAGAAATGATATCTGACGACAATGCCAGTGATTTGATCCTACTGGAAAGATCTAAATTCCTTAGTTTCTAGTAATTCAGAAAACCGACAAGAGAAATCAGCGCAAGAACAAACTAAACTAAAATCAAATAGGAAATGCTTAGAAAAGACGAAACCAACCTAGAGAAGGAGAAAAACGTCTGCAATACACTGATTGACCTAGACTCAAGGGACAGTAATCCAGACCAACGCGCGACCCCACCACTTACTCAGTTAGACAGCCACGATGAAGTTTACAAAAACCAATCAGAACCAACCAATACAAGTCAAATAACAGAGGTAAACAACCCAATAACTTACCAGATTACAAAGCCACAAGGACTGACATAGAGAACCAGTCAAAGAAACGAACCCCTACCAAGAGCCCTTTCAAACCCAAATTAACGGGTATCACTAAGCGGAAAGCTTCTTCGCCAATGAAATCACTGCCTCCTAGAAAAATTTCAGACACTCATACTCGCCACAACACCAGACCCATTCGGACCAGACAACCACCGACGTTAATCGGAGAGAGAGTATTCACTAGCCTCGAAAAAACCTCGGACAATAGACCAGGAGAACACAAGTCAAATCGAGGCAGAACCCCACTATCTACTACATCCATAGAAGCAACCACAACAGAACTAGAAAGCCACCAGATAGATATCGTCGATTTAACTTCTCCCTCAACTTCTTCTCCACGACAACCGACCATAGTTTACCTCATGGAAGGTGAATCCAATCAAACAGACTATGTAAAGCCATTTATATCGCTATCCCCAGTCGGCTCCCCCAAGAGAATTCAATTCAAACCGAAAGTACGCAAGACCGAATTTCACCCATCGGGCCTACCCTCCGAACCGGCAGATGCTATAGAGACGCCAAGTGTGTTCAATCCTAATTGGTTTAATATTACTTCCATCATTACAGCAAAGGCACTATTGGGCCGACCTTTGAATCTCGACGAGCTTACGAAATGGACAGCTTAACTGAGCCTGAAACCGTGATGCCGATTAAACTCTGCACAATCACGAACTCCCATTTCAGTGAAAAACTTAAACTCTTTTATGTTAATTGCTTTTGTTTCTCCCATGCCGCTAACCTTGGATTATTATCCTAACGTACATACCAAAAAAAAATTCTGCTAATTGGTTGCGGTAATGCTTTATCCAGATTAACCGTTAACCTAGTTTAACTCTAGTGGTTGTTAAATTTATTATCGGGTTCTACTAGCCAATTGATTTAAACCGAGTTTAGGGTCAGTGCTAGATATTCCTCCCATTGGGTGATAACCTTGGATTTTCCCTTTTTGTTGTTCCGTTATTTCACCTCCTTGCCTTAACATGCTATTTGTAGGGGAAAAATATATGTAATCATTAATTAGTTTATCGCGGGGAATGTCAAAAGAGATATTAGTGTTAGCGACTTTTAACCTTTAAGTTGCTTTTTCGAGTATGTTAATTAGTTAACACCTGCCAAAAGCGCAACGACTTATGGCATAGCTGATATTGGTCATTAAATGTTTCTTATGGCAACCAATTTTGTTAACTCAAATGATCCTAATTAAACCTTTTAATTCCGTCTTATTACCATAGCGTAGCCTATATTTAACCCAGTCTTTTAATCTAGTCTTAAGTAAAAGTCTACTATTCGCGTTAGTGGAGATTTCAACATATCTCGTCAAACTAGTCTTAGTTTAAGTTAACCCAATTCGTTTTAATCCTTATCTTAATTCAATTTTTTAACACCACTAATGATCCACCGATGGTCGATTCATGCAATATGTTGACCGGTACTAATGAACACCGACGGTCATAATAACATAACTATAAAATCAAATCGCAACAGGGTTGAGTAATATTTTTTACTGAAGCCCTTTTAGTCGTGATTGGAACGATTTAAAAAACTTCTAAAAAAAACTTCGAATGTCGAGAAAAACCGGTTTGAAATTTTTGTTTTTTTTCCTCTAGTTTCCATCGACCAAATAAAATGATGGTATTTGATTAAATTGGTTATATAGGCTAAAAAAATCAATTTTTCCGAACGTAAACTAGTTTTGAAAGCTATACTTTGCACTTCTCTTGTAGAAAAAAACGTTTACCGAATTTGTTTTTCTAATATTTTTCAAAAGATAATAGAAAAAAATTTGTGCATAGTTTTATCATCAGAACACCTACGAAAAACGATACCAATTTGAAGAACCTAATAATTTGAAGAACTTTTATTTCGTTGTTTTTTTTAATATGGTCGGTTGCACAATAACCGGCTATTCTTGTAAAATTGTGGCATCAGTTGGCCTCAATTTGCAAACATGAAATCGAATTTTCACTAGACCGTATAATAGTTTTTGGAACAGCTTTAGTGAATGCTGTAGTTGTCATTTCTTACTGGATAGAGGAAAACACCTGTTAATTTTGTTGCATTTTGTCGAAAAAATACTCGTGTATGGTACATGCGTTCATTAGTTTTTTGTGATTTTTGCACTGAAGTTGATTCGCTTCAATTTTTTTGCGATTTTTTTTGCTATGCAGCTGAAGTGTTGTCCTTGTCGTTCGGCAACGGCTCGCTGCTGTCCGCAGCCTGGGGAGCAGTCAAAACGATTTATATTTTGAGAACCTGAAACTTAATTTATGCGCAGACAGATTTCTACACGTTTTACATCTTCTCCAAATAGTCATAATAATTATTTACTATTATGAATATACTTAACACTTTCGAGAATAACTTTGAGATTATTATGATTAGTGTTATCATAATTAGTATGATTATGGTGATTTATTATGAGTATCATGATTATTATCATTATTATGATTATTTTCATCATCATTATGATTATTATGATTATTACTATGACTACATTGCTGATTTAAATTAACCGGACAAATTGAACAAAACTTGAATTTTCAAACACGTTTTTCTCAAAATGGGTTGAGATTAGACAAAAAGTGAACAAAACAAAAGTTGCTTAGAATTATATGGTGCAATTTTTTCTCCGAAATTCTCAACCAAATTTTCATCCCAAAAATGGGTCATTTTGGCTTTTTTCAATTAATCAATATTTACGTTGGAACTATTTTTTTAATTGATAAAGAAAAATACATCACAAGAAGCCTCTTACACAGCCCAACAAAGTTTAAGAAGGGGGTTAAATCTCCATAAATTAGCACAAATTGTTTAAAACTTGTTTTTAAGCAAAACTCTGGGTTTTATATATTAAAAATCACATTTATTGACTATCAAGTAATTTTTTTCTATTATACAGGTTTTTGGAGATTTAACCCTCCTTAAACTTTGTTGGGCTGTGTTAGAGGCTTCATGTGATGTATTTTCTCTATCAATTAACAAAATAGTTCCAGCGTAAATCTTGCTTAATGGAAAAAAGCCAAAATGACCCATCTCTTCACTTTTTGTCTAATCTTAAATCAATTTGAGAAAAACGTGTTTGAAAATTCAAGTTTTGTTCGTTTTGTCAGGATAATTTAAATCAGCACTGTATTATGATAATGATTATGATTATTATCATTATGATTAGTAGGAATAATATGGCTGTTTTGATTATTTTTTGATGATTATTATTTTGATTATTATGATTACTTTCATAATTTTTCTGATTATCATAATTTGTATTATGATTTTTATAATTGCGGTTAATGTTATTATGATTATTATGGTTGTTATGTTTACCATGATGGGTATTATTATGATTATATTGATGATTATTGTAATTATTATGATTATGACTATTATCATTTTGATGATCTTTTCATAATTTTTCAGATTATTATGATTATAATTAGGACTATTATGGTTATGATTATAATTATTTTTATAATTAATATGATTATTATGATTGTTATGGTTACCATGATTGGTATTATTATGATTATGATGATTATTATTATGATTATTATGATTACGATTATTATGTAGTTCGAATCCCTGAGGGAAAAAGAAACGTAATAAAAAAGAATATATTACCTGTGTAGTGATGTTGGGCATTGTGAGGGATATGTAAATGACACAGATGTAGATGCACAGTCGTGTCGTCTTCGAGCTTTGTTGCGAAGCGTCTCGGGCTGTTGCGTTGCCACAGTTGTTGTTCAGGCGACCAGAGATGCTTCGGAGGGAAGTTGACTTGACCATTCTTAGGACATTGGACTGAGATACCACAACGTCGGTCGTCGTGGTGCTGGTTGATGCCTGATTGTTGCAGTCGACTGAAATGAAAGGAAACATTCAGTTTTCAGAGAAAATTTTTTAAAGATTTTTTGGAGTGCCGAATGTTTTTTGGAATTCGAAATATCACACCAAAGTTATTATGGATATAAAAAGTAAAATATGAGATTTGTATTCTAATATCATTGTATTCTAGACGCTCCGTAGAGTTGAACAAGAAAGTTTTGGATATGACAACAGAATATAATTAGAAGCCATCGGTAACTAACATTGAAAACATTCAACTTTCAAAAGACCAGATGATTTTATCACATTTTACAAAGAAAAAGCTTTTTTGGAACTAAAAATCTAATTGGAGTTTTTAAAAAAATTAACACAATTTTTAGCGATTGCTATTTTTGACCATTAATCATGCATATGATTTAGCAAATATTCGTTCGAAAATGATGAGAAACCCTAATCCAGACTAGAAGAAGTTAGAACAGGAGCAACAGATAAAACTCATGTGTTAAAAGAACAATTTACAGAACAATTTTAGCAGTTGCTGGAGATTTTATTTTTCTGACTGCGTCATAAAGCTAGTGAAAAACTTCAAAAAAAATAATTCAGAATCGAGAAAAACTAAGATTTTAGGTAATCAGGCAAATTTAGCTAGAAGAGGATAATTTAGCGATGATTATTTATTTCTACATTCAACTTTTTATCCATTTTACAATTCAAACAGTTATTTCTTATGCTTTAGAAAACTAATTGTTACCAAGCGTTTTTAATTCGTTTTTCTTCAAAGCACTGTTATTTACGAAGAATTTTCAATTCAATTCAATTCAATTATTCGATACAGTGAAGAAATACATACGTAATCACTCACTGCATCAGGATAGCTAGAACAGGCTTTTCAACCTAACAAGTAGCTACCCTCCAGGATAACTAGGGTGTGTTGTGCTAGGGTGTGTTTTTTTCCACGCTTAATTGGGTGTAACAAGAATGCCCCTAATTGAAATACGTTGTGACTCTAATTTAAGAAGAAAAGATGAAATATTTGTCTTTTGTTTTCAGACAAATTTCGGTTTTAGCCAGTTTTAAATGATTTTTTTTTAAGTTACCATGCGAAAAGTATTGACGGTTTGTGCTTAAATTTGAAAGGATATTGCAGCTGTGATTATTTTTTCTTAGGCTATGAAATTGCCGGTTTAGCTAAGTTGGGGCAATTAATGCGCAATCTATCGTTCTATTAACTTGTGAGCGGTGATTTTATCCGGCTCATTCGTGTTTGTGTTATATGATTTTTTCCTAAAAAAAAGCTATTTTTGCATTGAAAAACTAGAGCGGTAATCAGGAGGTTCAACAATTACTGAATCAATTGAATTTTTTTTTCTGTTTGCAGTCTTTTGTTTCTGTAATAATGAGTGATGACAACTAAAGAGCCCGGTTCAATGTTGTGTTTTTATGTCCATAGTATTGCGGTCAAGCTTCTTCATTTCTTGAACGATTGATCAAAACGCCAGTTTCCAGACTATCGCGGCCTAGGAAATTGGTCGCGATTTCCTAAAGCAGGGTCGCCGCTGACACGCAGAAACAAAAATTTCCACCAGTGGTGCGACAGTGTAAAAGTTTTCCAACCGGTGCCATGGGGTATATTAGTGAGATAAAAATACGAAAATTTCCATCAGTTATGTAATTTTGTTTTTGGGAAAAAGTGTAAATCATATTTGAAGTTCGAAGTTTCCAGACTATCGCGTTTGAATTGCAGACAATCGCGACCGTATTGCGATGTGTCCAGATACATAGCTCGTTACTGTTAAAGCATTTTAGATAACCGTGCAATTGTTTTTAGATACCTCGTGAGTTGCAACAACTGTTGTAAATCTGGGGTAAATTTTCAAATATTGAACTACCGAGTGTTTTCAAAATTTGTCAATTTCAGAAAACCAAACAAAAATATTTCAATGTTTCGATTATAGTTTCAAATTTACACATTTTGAGCAGCAATCATTTGTTTTGAGCAGCAATCGTCTGCGCCGTGGGCTGTCACTAAAACCTGTCCTTTAACAAACATAAAGATCTGATGTTGGTGCGTTTTTCCTGCCTCTACTAGTCTTTTTGTCACGATCTTCGCATCGGTTCGAAGTTCACAACATTTAAATATTTTTTAATGGAGTGAACAAAACAGGACAATTTAGAAGAAAAAATTACCAGAAAAAAAATTGAGCAAACAAGCTAAGAAAAAATTAGTTTCAAAGTTGCTGTTTTTAGTTGTCCTATAATAATACAACCTATTGCTCCTACATTAATTATATGAAACAAGAGCTTTTATCAAAAACTGGTTTAAAAAAAGTTCTGTTTCTTTCTTAAATTAAACTAGAAAAACTAAAAATTGGCTTCCAATTAGCTGTCAAGAAAATAGGTGGTCAATTACGCGATTAAATTTTTAAATAAAGAAATAGTATCGAGTTTTAAAGCAAAATTTTATACCTTAGCTGTTGTTTTTGACCTTGCTAAATCACTCATTCCTGTCTCACATAAAATTTTTGTCGAAAAATTAACTTCAAACGGATTTTCAACTCAAGCTCGTCAACTATTTCCAAGTTTTGTATCGAATCGGAAACACTGGTGACACAAAAACTTGCTGGGCTACGGCAAATCACGGGCTACCAGAAAGTACAGTGCTTGGTCCGATAGTTTGGATATTAAATTTTAACGATTTTAGGACTAAAGTGGCAAAACATGTTCAAGCGGTTTGATTTGCGGATGATACATCTCTACTTTTTGCGGAAAAAGCTTTGTTTGTTTTGATAACTAACATAGAAGATACTCTAACATTTGCTGTATTTTTCAAATGAACTTATGAATACACACAGGCAGTGTAAATACAAACAATTTGATTAGACAAAAAATTCAGAATCATTCAAAACTCAGAATTTTAACTCAAATTTTTTATCGTAAATATTTTTCATAAGATTAGAACACAAAAACGTCAATAGTTTTAGTCGCCAAATATATATACGAGTGTAGCAGATTGCTTCATGGGAAAAATGAGAGATGTCGTGATCCGCTTTTGAAAAGCAACAGACTTCCTGCAGAAATATTTATCACAAATTTTGATTTGCTGATAAATTTTGATCTGTTCACTAAAATTATAAATACTTTTAGCGAATAAGACTAGTAAAAACTTTGTTTTTGTTTTTCAAAACAAAAATGTCGATAAGAAGTAGATAGAAAAAATTTTGAATAGGTTTTTGCAAGTTACTCATCGGTGTTTTCGGTTGCTAAAATATGTTCTAAGAAACGGAATTGCTTGCCTAAAAATCTGACAAAGCACAAAATGAAGTCAAAGTAAAAAACTGAGATTTATTAAAATTTAATCATTTCTTTGAACAAGTACAAGTTAATCAGTTTTTTGGGTGGCTTGAATTATTTATGTAAAAATAACTCTCACTGTTAAATTTTTACTTAATCATCCTAATATTGTTTAGAAACCAGCTTGTTTCGACTTTATCTTGCTTGTTGATTTGTAAACTTTTATCAAAAAGCCTGTTTTCTTTAAACTCCAGATTAGATTAGCAAAGTTTTACGTTCGCCAAAAAAAAAGTTGGATCAGAGGACTAAAATTTTTTCAACAAGTTTTAATAGTTGCCAAGTTTCATATTCAAATAAAAATTACAAACTATTTTAGGTTCTGTATCGAAAATTTATATGGAATAACTTTTTTGTCCACAGAAGTTGATGCTTTTTTAGTTAAATTTCTGGTCTTCTCAAGTTTTCTGCACATAAATTTGCAGAAAAAACGCGCATAAATCAAAGCATTCTCAAACTACAATAATTTTTAGGTTCAATTGAACAGAAAGAACGTCTGACGTTTCTTCTCATTATATTTTTCAGCCATTGAAAAAGTCTTGTCTTATTGTTCCAACCCTTGAAAGTGGAAAGAATTTTGTTTTCGGGTATTGTAGTTAATTTTTCGGGTTTTGTAGTTCATCGTAGCTCCTCCAGTCTTGATTCAAGCGTTTTTTAAAACTGTTCAAAAACAGTCTAACTCCGAGCGAGTACAGCGATCACGTAATGTTATTTAAAAAAGAAGCATGGTCATTCAGGCTAAAACTTAAATAACTAAAAACTAGTTTTGGAATATTCATTTATTATTTCTTTGCCCATAAAAAACATTCAACATTTAAAAAGCTTAGTGAAAAAGAAGTGTTAGAAACAGTGTTGACTATTATGTCTGAATCATTATTTTTCTATTTGTTTTTTTTAGTTCTCTCTCTCTGTTTTTATAGTTGTTATAGTACTACCATCAAAAGGAAAATAAATACAAAAAAATCTATATTTTTTTTTGTGTTATTGAATGTGGTAGGATCATTCTTTGCTACTTTTACCTGTTTGAAATTTTATCTGCAATTAGCTTTTTGGTATATTGGGAAAAAAATTTTGGACAAACTACGCCAAAACGTGAACAAGCTCATTTCCGGCTTGTCACATACATGAAATTTTTCAATTAATTCCGAAACTTTTTATTAGGTTGTAGTAGGTTTGTCTTTGAAAGCTCTTTCTTTATAATAAGTCCTTGAAGTGAAAGAATCACTTCGCTGGCCTCCTTCTTCACTCTTTGTTAATATCAATTTTGATCCATGAAAATTTTTTTTATTGGAAGGAAAGGCAATGTGATCCATTCAAAATCATTCGTAAGTTTTTTGAGAAGACTGCTTGTATATCAGGACGAAGCCCCAATTTTTCCGTCTGCACCATAATTGATTTAAGATAAACTACGTTTTTTGGACTGGTACTGCATCAAGTATTAAGTGGTTATACTTGAGTCCTATATAGAGCTGGAAAGTTTAAACTGAAATGAGTCGCGGTAGTTTGACACGTATAAAGCATTCACTTATTAAAAGTATCAAGTATTTTAAACGAGCAATCTGCAACCATACTTAAGCTAATGCCAGCAAGCCTGTTTAATACTCCAAAACTTGCTCGAACTTTGATCCCAGCGCTGTCAGTTTTTGTGAAGCTGGTCTGATTAAAAATTATATAATTAAACGTCATATATATTTTCTCGGAAAAAAGGAACATCATTGCCTCTAAATGTTTGATTGCCATTCTATCTGACTTCCAAAAAAAGCACATTGTTTCTGATTTGATGTTTGTTTCTCATTTTTCGACTGTTTTCAAAACTTCTCTTCAAATTGAAATAATTAAGGAGCAATCTGTTCTGTCCTTTTAAAGCGTAAGTGGTTGTTTCAATCATTTAAATACCAACCGTTTTCAGCATTTTGTTCCAAATAATATTACATTTCAGACACAAAACTTTTTCTGTAAATAATTTTGTGTTTGCGTGACATGATTTATTAATAAATTAAAATTTAGCAATAAAAAACTGGTTTAATAACTTTCATCACAAAAAAATTTAGCCATAACCATATATATATATATGCAAAAAAATCAAAAACTGGGAAAATCATTAAAAAAGTACATAAACTGAGAAAATATTTTTTTATTTTGTTTTTCAGTTTTTTTTTCCAAACTACTAGTTGTTTAGTTGTTTATTGATAGCAAATGAAAACAAGACTGCTCGTGTAAGGGCGAAGTTCTGAATGTTCTAACTACTTTTTAAGGGTTTTATGGAGCAGTAATAACATCAAAAAATTAATTGTATTAAAATAAAATGATTTTTTTTTTAAATTTTTGTTTTTTAAATGAAAACCATTCCCCACACGCCACATAAAGTAGAAAAGGACAGATTTTGCTCCTTGTAACAAATCCATTATGGCAAATAAAATTTTTCCAACCAATTTGGAACGATTTTAAGACGGATTAACTCTCCGCTTACGCGTTAATAGCGCGAAAGATATCGCGCGTTAATTGTCCCAAATTGGCCAAAATGGTAATCTTTAAACCCTCACAACTTTGCGAAAAATGATCACAGGTGAAATATCTTTTAAAATTTGAGCCCAGGGCAACAATACTTTTTGAATGATATAAAAAAAATTCCGTCAAAATTGGCTAGTTGAAAAGTCGACATTTGTCTGAAGAAAAAAACCACCCCGAGACAAATATTCCGTTACTTTCGTATCGAAAGTCGGAACAAAAAAAAATTAAAACTTTAATAGTGAAAGTTAGCAATTGCTAAAAACAAACAAGACTGCTTGTATCAGGGCGAAGCCCTGAATGTTCCGACTGCCTTTTAAGGTCTATGGAGACTTAATAACATGAAAAATTTCAATGTAATAGAAAAAATTTGAAATTTTATGTAAAAACATCCCCCCACATGTCATATTAAGTACAAAATGATAGATTTTGCGCCTATTAACAAATCAATTATTGCATTAAAGCATCCTTGAACCAATTTGGAACGATTTGTAAGACGGATTAAATCTCGCGCGTTAATTGTCCCAAACTGGCCAAAATGGCAGATTTTTAACCCCCCTAACTTTATGAAAAATGATCACAGGTGATATATTTTTTCAAATTCAAGCTCAAGACAACAGTAGCCATTCCGTCAAAAATGGCTAGTTAAAAAGGCGAAATTTGTCTGAAGAAAAAAAACCCACCCCGAGCACAAATATTCCGTTACTTTCGTATCGAAAGTCGGAACAAAAACAGAATCGAAAAAGGCATAATTTGGGAGTGCGTCTTTGAACAGAAAAATTCGAAAATTTTGAGGAGATAGCTTGCAAGGTTTACTGTGTTTTTCAGTCATAGCATGTTTCACTTTTTCAAGCGTTGCGGAGGCTAGAAAATTGAAAATTTGGGTTAATCGTCACAATTAAAATGCGGTATCTTTCTATCTATTAGCGAGTGCGTGGTGATTTCATCCGGCTCGAAATTAGTCCATACTGATTTTAGGCGAAATGTTTGAATTTGCAGTAAGATTTTTTAAGAAATATTTAAAGAAGAAACAAAGCAAAAAACACAAACCTTATAAGTAATAATAGCTAAATTACACTTTTTACATAGCTGTTTTTCAATAGGCATTCCCAATGGAACAGAAGCAGGCTTAAAAATTCAATTGAAGGTTTTTCTTTAAGTTAGTTGAGATAACAAGAGAAAAGAAATTGCTTCTATCGAAAAGGTCGTAACGTTTTTTCAGGTAATTTTAAGGGTATAGTGAAAAAGAAAAACTATAGGTGATTTTGCTATCCAAAAGTACTCTTTTGTTTTGCATAGAAAAACTCAATTGAACACGAAATAAGCTTTGCATAGAAAAAGTCCACAGATATTTATATAGATACAGCAAATAATTAACATATAATTACAAAACTTATTTCGTGTTCAATTGAGTTTTTCTATGCAAAACAAAAGAGTACTTTTGGCTAGCAAAATCAAAGATTTTGATCAATATGTTAATTATTTGCTGTATCTATATAATTATCTGTGGACTTTTTTGATCAATATAGCAATGATCTTATGGTAGTGGTCTTATGTCCAGGGTATTGAAGCCCAGTTTCCATATTTCCGCCGATAGTTTATTCGCCACTGACAGGGATAAAACAAAAATATTTAGCACTGATGCGACATATAATTAAAACATTTCCAACCGGGGCCATAAGGTATATAATTAAGCTGAGTAATTAAAAAAGAATTTTTACTTTTAGCAATTTTTTTTGATGAAAAAGTGTTGTCAAATTTAAAATTTGCAGTCTAAATTACAGTCTATGGTGACCGTATTACGATGTGTCCAGACATTGATTCTCACTGTAGACAAAGAGAATTACTTTGAGTTGCGCAACCTTTTGTGACTTAGAGGTAAAGTTTCGAACACCTAGCTAACGGATGTCACAGGATTGTCTCAAAATTTGTCATTTTCAGAAAATTTCAGATCTTCGTAATTGGCAGAATTTTATAGAAATTTTATTTTGATGCTTAATGTTATTCAACATCTTTTTAGGAGAAAAGAAAAAAACAACAAGAAAAGAGTTGAGCAATCAAGCTCAAAAAATAGTTTTTTGTGGACTTGCATTTTGTTTGGTGTCCTATTGCGTAACGACCTATAGCTCCTGGATTAATCAAGTGAAATTAGTAATAATTTGTTGATTCTTTCTTCAATTGAAACTAAAACTTTAAATATAAAAAAGAAGGTCGACTTTTGTTTGAAATTATATCTTGAATTATAATTTAGATCCGCAGACACTGAATTTGTTAGGCCAAATTTTTTGACATATTAAGTGTTCTGCACAGGAAAATGCAGACAATCTGCGCATTCATCAAAGCATTCCCGATCGTATATAATTTTGATTCTGCCTGAACAGAAAGCATGTCTGGCGCAAAACATACACATTATCTCCAAATGTTGGAGCAATATTTCGTTATTGCTAACTAAATTCAAATTTTGAGCATGACTTTTTCTTTCGACCATTGAAAATGGGGAAAAACTTTGGCTACGCGTTGGTTTTTTTGTTTTTTTTTTGTTTTTACTATAAGCAATTATCAGAATGGGTCAAAAAATGCATCCTACTAACTTGCTTCCATTCGTGATTCAAACGCATTTTAAAAACGATTGTTAAGAATTTTTTGTGTTTAGTCTAATTTCGAGCAAGTAAAGCGACCGAGTACTGTTTGTTCTAAAAGAAAAATGGTTATAAATAATTAGTAATTCTTTCGGAAGGTTCGTTTTGCGCTTTCTTAGCAAAAAAAAAATTAAAATTAAAATTTCAAAAAAGCCAATCTAATCTATTCGAACTCAATATTAACTTTAAGCAAAGCTGCTCATATATCAGGAAAAAACCCTGAAAAACTCGAAAATAATATATAAGCTTTGAAATGCTAAAATAGGTAAACTATGACACCCTTACAGACGAGATTGTAATTTTTTTTTAAAAAGACCACCCTCCAACCGTACTCAGGTTAGTGTCAGCACATCTGCTTAGTTCTCCAAACACTCGTGGAAGTCCGATCCCAACGCTGTCGATTGTTTTTGTAAAATTGATCTGAGTAAAAAAAAAACGAGAACCTCAAGCATATATATATTTCTCACTTTCTTCATAATTTTGAATTATAAGTTTCAAAATATGGAACAGCGGAACAGCACTGCTTCTTAATGTTTAGTAGCGTGTTTAATCGACTCTGAAAGTAAGTGCATTATAATTTTGCTCGGGTTGTTTTTTTCTCTCGACAATTTTTGACTTTTTAACACGACTTTTTTGAGATGATTTCTTATTTTCTCAAAAGAATTGTCGTTTTGAGTTCATTTTTTATAGATAATTTACATCTGGTTGTCTTTTATAAACTTATAAGCAGGGGTAGATCTATGTTTTTCTCGAACCAGGGGCGGACTTCCAAAAATTTTCTAAGCTTTTGTGAACTTTAGGTTAACCAAATTGATTTCTTGAGCTCTCCCAAGTCAAGATTTCCCATATTTTTGTACGAAATTTTAAAAAAAGTGTTTTTAGTAACTGGTTCTTGAGTCTTTTGCCTGGTTAAAGGAATTTAATTTCACGACTACGCTGACTACTTTAGATCAATTTGTTAAAATTAACGCGCGATATGTTTTGTCTTTCTAAAGTGAAGGCAGCAATTTAATTTGTAGCAACATTAAGAATTCAACTGCTTTCAGCAATTTGCTCTTAAATTTTTCACTTTATGTACATGAGATCTTAAATTTTGTTTTCTCACATGATCGAATCACAAAAGTTAAATTGGCGCCATTAAACTCAATTGTAGGTGTATCTCTGTTGTCAAATAGTGTATATCTTTGTTCGGCCAAAATGATCTGCTCAGATATCTTAAATTGATAAAACCCATTGTTGTTATGAGATTACATACAATTAAACAGTGAAATCATGATGTTGAACAGGGTCAAAACTTTTAGTCGAATTGAGTAAACAAAATGACGTCGGCTCAATTAAATTCGGCTGTTGTAGGCACTTTTTGGCGTGTGGGGAATGATTTTCATTTAAAAAATTCAAATTTAAAAAAAAAATCATTTTATTTTAGTACAATTAATTTTTTGATGTTATTACTGCTCCATAAAACCCTTAAAAAGTAGTCGGAACATTCAGAACTTCGCCCTTACACGAGCAGTCTTGTTTTCATTTGCTATCAATAAACAACTAAACAACTAGTAGTTTGGAAAAAAAAACTGAAAAACAAAATAAAAAAATATTTTCTCAGTTTATGTACTTTTTTAATGATTTTCCCAGTTTTTGATTTTTTTGCATATATATATATATGGTTATGGCTAAATTTTTTTGTGATGAAAGTTATTAAACCAGTTTTTTATTGCTAAATTTTAATTTATTAATAAATCATGTCATGCAAACACAAAATTATTTACAGAAGAAGTTTTGTGTCTGAAATATAATATTATTTGGAACAAAATGCTGAAAACGGTTGGTATTTAAATGATTGAAACAACCACTTACGCTTTAAAATGACAGAACAGATTGCTCCTTAATTATTTCAATTTGAAGAAAAGTTTTGAAAATAGTCGGAAATTGAAAAGGTCTGAAAGTAGTCGCAAACTCTATAATTGATAATGTAAAATTTCTT
This sequence comes from Symsagittifera roscoffensis, assembly GCF_963678635.1. NCBI lineage: Eukaryota > Metazoa > Xenacoelomorpha > Acoela > Convolutidae > Symsagittifera > Symsagittifera roscoffensis. Next base: position 77,371,599 of record NC_087062.1, on the reverse strand, counting down.
TTTCAATTTGTTCAAAAGCTCAAGTGATTATTACTTTTCAGAAACTAAAATTTTCAAATAAGAATGGCTTGTTAAACAGTCGAAAATTGAGAAACAAACATCAAATCAGAAACAATGTGCTTTTTTTGGAAGTCAGATAGAATGGCAATCAAACATTTAGAGGCAATGATGTTCCGTTTTTCCGAGAAAATATATATGACGTTTAATTATATAATTTTTAATCAGACCAGCTTCACAAAAACTGACAGCGCTGGGATCCAAGTTCGAGCAAGTTTTGGAGTATTAAACAGGCTTGCTGGCATTAGCTTAAGTATGGTTGCAGATTGCTCGTTTAAAATACTGCTCGTTTAAAATAACCCTGATACGAGCCGTCTTATTATGATATGCAAGTTTTCAAACTCATCTGCAAACTTAACTCGGATAAGTCGACTTAGTACTTTTGCCAATAAAATTTCATTTTGGAAAAACTCCACTGGTATGACCTGAGCAGCAGCCTTTCAAAAATTAGCTCTTTTTCTCTGCCGAATTTGAAGCAATCTACTACAGCAAGGGCATATTTTTCATCGCACAGGCTTCAGATTTTTGTTTTAATCAGTAGCACACAAATCAGCTCGCACTCAACCAGGAAGTTATAATTTTTTCCCGTTTCTTCTTCAATTGCCTGTGGTGTGCGTATGCGTTAATGAGGCCAAATTGCTCATGTCAATTCATGTTGGAACAATTTCTGAGCGGGATTATAAGTATGGCAAGTTAATTTTCCTAAATTAGCAAACTTGATCAATTTCAAACCCCGATAATCTACCGATTAGACGCAGCAAAACGGTGAGTTATCTTTTAAACTTGAGCTCTTATACAGAAGACGTCATTATTTTTAAGATGGTATAAAAACTCCACTTGAAATTTCGATAACTGTCTGAAGTAAAAAACCACAACAAGCGCAAATAATCAGTTCTTTCCCTTTACTTGAATTTCGAAGTAACAAACCCGTAATGATCTGTTAATCCATTTACCATTATGAGTTCAAATGACAGATCACTCAAGGAGGGCTCAAATGATCAAATTTAACTCAGTTCGACTATCAATTATATGCATTTCCTCATTTCTTGTCCAATTACTTAAAAAAACAGTCGCTTTTGTTTTGAAAGATCAGTTTTATGCATCATGATTTAAGTCTCGTGAAAAAAAATTAAAACTTTTTAACCAAGGCACCGAGAATGGGTGGAATTCGTGAATGAGCTGATTGATATAAAATTTCATTATTGAATGATTAATGGGGTCCCTGATTGGTTATTTGCCCGTCGCATTTTCCGACTGCTAAAAACGAAAAGGCAGTGACTTCTGCTCCTTTGTACTTTTTTAAAACGAGCAAATTGAAAATCTTGATGACGTCATGATATAAAATGATTAAAATGGGGTAATACGAACGAACAATGCAATTTACTCCGCATTACCTCCTATTTTCCCTCTTAATCAGAAAAAGGATGAAAAATCTTTTCCTAAGAATCAACTGTGAAATGACTTAAATTCAGGGAGGATCTAGATTTTTCTCGAGGGGAGGGATTTTCAAAAAATTTTCGAAACTTAGACGACCTTTTTTTAGGTCGACCAAATTGATTTTCCGAGCTCTCCTAAAACACTAAAAAGACGCTGTTTTTGCCAAAATGTTTTGCGCCGCAGCCAAATTTGTGTTGAAAAACAGGTCAAGAAAGCCGTTTTGGGCACTTTTTGGAAAATGTTGTCAAAAAAATTGCGTTTTTTGGCGCGTGCTGCCCCTCAAAAATAGTTTTTATTGACGCCGAAGGCACTTTTAGAAAATTTTGAGGGTCGGTCGCCCAAAAATGGATTTCTTATAAAATAGCAAAGGGGGACCTTTTGGGTCGGCAGGGGTTCGAATCTCTGATTTGTTTTGAAACTACAAATATAGGTAATAAGTCCAAATCCGTCTGCAAGTGAAACTTTGTTAACTCCTCTTTCTAGCAACTTTTGAGACGCATCAACGTCGGAATGACCAAAAGCACGTAATTTAAGCTCATATTTGCTGCAGAGGTCACAACTGTGTATTATCATGAGTTCAATTATTCAACGCGACTTCGATGAAGAGCCACCACGAGAATTTCGGACATTTTCGAACGTCGGAACAATTATATTTGAATGGAAACTTTGTTTTTGAATAGCATAAGTGATCGCAGCTACAACTCAGTGTTATTTTTTGATCATCACTGAGCATTCAGAAACTGTTTCAATAACTGCCTCACAGCCGTCAGCTAGATCATTTTCTCATCTGATTTCCTTTTTTCCTTTATTCGTTTTCTCCTTTGCCGCATATCTCTTCATTTTGTTGCCTATATTAAATTTTGTTTGACCTTCTCATTAAAAGTAACCGTGATATATTCTCTAATCAGAGTTGATTGATTTTAACTCTCAAACAAATGGTGGTCGACTCTTAAATCATTCCTATAAATATTACGAAGTAACCTGTTGCATTTTTTGATTCCATTACTGCTACCAGTGGATAATTTAACATGTTTTATGTTATGACGCAAGCAAAAAAATTTTTTAAATGAAATAATGACGTCTCGATATAAGTGAGATAAATTTTTGTGATAACAAGAAGCAAAGCAATCAACTCATGACGTCAACTCAAATGCTTATCATACAATTCCCATATATGAGAATTGTATGGTAAGTTTTTTTTTCATAACAAAAAAATGCTTAACTTTTTCTTAATAAATAATGCTTAACATACAATTCTCATATATGAGAATTGTATAGGAAGCATTTTTTTCATAATAAATTTTTAAGAAACATTACATCAGCTATTGGTATTACGTCTTATGACGTAACTTTTGCCTCACTTCATTTTTTAAAAAGGTTTAATCATAAAACTTTTTATAAATGACAAACTTCTAGTCATACAGTTTTCATATATTGTAAATTTCTAATTTAACAACTTCCACATATGGCGAAATGTTTATCATAGAGATTTCATACAGTTTTCTGTACGTATGAAGTTTTATGGAAGTGTATGAAAAGAAGTTTCTCGTATATGGAAACTCAGGGGCGGATCCAGGATTTTCTCGAGGGGGGGGGGCAGATTCCCAAAAAGTTCGAAAATTTTTTTTTAGGTCGACCGAATTGATTTTTAGAGTTCTTCCTAAGCTCGGTTTAGTCTCTGTTTTGGTCAAATTTTCTGCGCCGCAAGCAAAACGTTGAAAAAGGCGTTTTTAGGCACTTTTTGGAAAATTTTGACCAAAAATAATGCGTTTTTTCAGCACGCGCTCCCCCCTCAAAATTAGTATATATTAGGCGCCTTTAGAAAAATTTTAGGGTCGGTCGGCCAAAAATTGATTTCGTAAAAAGTACCAAAGGGGGACCCTTTGGGCCGGCAGGGGGTCGAATCCCTGAGGGAAGGGAAGCGTCCGCCCCCCGTCCCCTCCCCCCCCCCCCGCCTAAATCCGCCCCTGTGAAAACAGTATGATAAAAAGTTGTGGTCAACCCGCGAACTTATCTGCAAATTTAAATTGGATATGCAGACAGTAAATTTTCCTTTGAAAATTGGGAAAATTCCACTGGTATGACCTGAGCAGCAGCCCGTTAAAATTTAGCTCGCATTTTCTGCAGAACTCAAAATAATGTATCAAAACAAGGGAAAACTTTTCACCGCAGAAGCTTCAGATTTTTGTTCTAATCAGTAGCACAAAAACTCAGATCGTACTCAAGTCTTAGTTTTGACCCGCTTCTTCTTCAACAGTCTCTGGTGTGCATATATAGCTTTACCAAAATTTATTTTAACAACACTGCTCGTATCGGGCCCTGAATAATCAGATGATCTTTTTAATTGGTCCCGGAGAGTTTTTGCTAAATTAAATATTGGCAAATTTATGAACTTTAGCCTGATAATATCAAAAGTTAAGTTTGCACTTTTAGTCGTGTATGGAGTTAATAAAACGAATTAGCTGCCTCAATTCAATTTGGAACGATTTTGTAGTTCGGAATACTAAAACGAAAAGTCTTAGACATACTGATGGCAGGTTAGTATAATGCTGTGCGCACTCGGCCGGCGCTAAGCAGATCCATGACTCGAGGGACCAGAGCTTTGTAAGAATTTTCTGAATAACAAAAACCACCTCGGCCATATAAACCTCAATTTCTTCGAAACTCGGAACAAAAAGTGCAAATTTTTCATTTCAATTCAATTTTGAACAATTTTTGAGGGGGATTAAAAGTATCGCAGGTTAATTGTCCTAAATTAACAAATTTGACCAATTTCGAACCCGATAGTCTACCGATTAACCCGGTAAATTGGTGAGTTGTCTTTTAAAATATGTGCTGCAGACGTCACAAACCCCAATAATCTACCGATGAGCCCGGTAACGGTGAGTGATCTTTTAAAACATGAGCTTAAGACGTCATTATTTTTCAGATGTTATTAAAACTCCACTTGAAAGAATCTAGTTCAATTATCGAAAACTGTCTGAAGTAAAAGACCGCAACTCGCCGAGTTGAACTTTTTCTTGGTTGAAATCAGTCAAACATAGGTGTCTTTGGTCGCACCTGTCATTCATATGCATTTCTTGTGTGGTTCCCAAATTGATAAAATTCAGCACTGATTTGAAGCACCTCAAAACAAACGTTACTGATAAAGTTTTAAGAATTTGGGTAACTTGTAAAATTCGAATTTCATCCTACTTTGGTCGATAGCGATTGAACTTCATTCCGTAAGTATTAATTTTTGCAAACAAATAATCGGCGAACACAGGTATATGTATATTTCCTTAAAGCGTTCGAACATTGCGATTTACCGTAAGAAAGAGAGTAGTTTATACTGAACGCACAAGATTAATGGCACTAAACAAAAACGATAGCAAACCGTTCGTTCGCAATTTTCCAACTTAATTTCAACTCTTTTTTTGATCTATTGAATAACCGATTTCAATTAATTACCTCTCCCCTACCCTAAAAATTGGTTACACTTGATAACCATTTGCCCTTTTTGCATGTGTAGGCCATGTGTTTTGGGACCATGTGTAGGCCTTTTCTTGGCTGCCCTGTACATGGTCAGCTTTTATGTTGGTCAGGCTAACTGACATTAAAATTGCCTATATACTGGATTAATTTTGCAATTTGCATCTCTTTTTACTCTTGCAAGCAAAAAAATCCGACAAAATTTCAATTCCTCTCTAATTCTGCCCATGATTCGACCCTATGCGACTCATTATAAAACCCGTTCGACTAAGAATTTGACCCTGTTCGACTCCAGATTCGACCTTGTTCGACTCATGATTTGACCCTGTTCGACTCATGATTCTACCCTGTTCGACACATGATTCGACCTTGTTCGACCCATGATTCTACCCTGTTCGACCCATGATTCAACCCTGTTTAACTATAGCCTTCGTTCGACTGTATTAATTTGCGACGAAAACTAGATATCGGTCGACCGTCGAACTTCTCAGCTCTGTAAAAATCGCGCGGTATTTTGCTACAAGATACAAAACTTGCATACGCGTATTCGTTGAGTTAATCTTGTATAGGAGTGCCATATCATTACATTAACCAAAGGGGTAACAGTTAGATCCAAACACTTCAGTGAAACGGATAATTTTTGTTTCCAATTTTAACATCAATCAATCAGAACTGCTTTCCTGAGTCGAGGTGCTCACTCTATGTTTCGACCGCTTCGACCAAAATTTATTTTGCTTCCACTGTCTCGACCAAATGTGGGTATGGTTCGACCGTGCTCGACTAAAAAAATGTACTCGACCTTGCACGACTCAAGCAAGATATGCTTCGAGCTTGCTCGACCGAAAACAATGTGCGTGACCGTGCTGGACCCAAGCCAGATACTTGGGTCGAAACCTACTTCGGCTAGGTTTCGACTTTCAATTATCATTAGCTTTTGAAACTTAAACCGTTTAATTTACGGCTTTCTGGTAATATCTCGGGATGTCTTTTTCTAGTTTATTTGCAATTTGAGGTTATCAATTTGAGTCAAAAACGTTAACATAAAAAATTATATTTGTTACTAACTCTAATTTATCTCAAACAATCGGTAATTTTCGACTATTCCTAAGGTTTGTTTCGACCATGCACAAGGTATTTTTTGATTGCGCTCGACCAAGAATTGATATTTTTTGGTCATGCTCTCAGTATGTTTTCACCATGAACAACCAAAGTTCAATGCATTTTGACTGTTCTTGCGGTGTGTTTCGAGCTTGTGCTAAACCAAAACGCCAGTCTCGACTGTGTTTTTTTGTCGAGCACATAAAATGAGATCCTCGACTCGGCTTAGATACAGTGGGAGCTAAAGATTTTCATTCCAAATGATACATTCTATTTGAAACAAAGTTTTCCAATTTAATAAAAATGATGACAACTTTATACTTATATACTTTCAAACTTTCTTTGGAAAATCTCCCCACGAGATAAAGTACAAAATCCCCACGAGATAAAGTACAAAAGCAAAAAAAACTCACGTGCAATAAGCAGCAGATCAATTAGGAAACCTAGTGACATATTTGATATATACTTTTGTTTCCTAATCGAGTAGCTGCTGATTGCACGCGAGTGGTATTTAATTGTTTGTTTCACTCGCTTTCGCGCTCTCAATTTCAACTCGAAATTTGAATTGCCAAATGTATTCATTTAAGGGGGGTATAACCGAAAAGACGCCTACTGTGGGCAGCAGTCTTTTCTGTTATACCCTCCCTTAAATGAATACATTTGGCAATTCAAACTTCGAATTGAAATTGAGAGCGCGAAAGCGAGTGAAACAAACAATTAAATACCACTCGCGTGCAATTAGCAGCTACTCGATTAGGAAACAAAAGTATATATCAAATAAATCACTAGGTTTCCTAATTGAGCTGCTTTGCACGTGAGTGTTTTTTGCTTTTGCGCTTTTGCGCTTTCAATTCCAATTCGAAATTTGAATTGCCAAATTTATTCATTTAGGGGGGGGGGGGAGGGGTATAACCGAAAAGACCCCACAGTAGCCCCAAAGCTAAGGCCTTTCTAAACAAAAATTGTCTAATTGCAGAACAAACAGCAAACAAAACCGGATCGATTAAGTCTCAACTGTAACTGAAATTCATTATATTGCTATTTGCGCCCACTGGTAGTGTATAGTGTAGTGTAAATAAAAATTCATCTTTTAGAAGAACAAATTTCAGACCTAGATGTTTAAGTGGGGTTGAAATAGTTGAAGTCATCTGTTAAACATTGCTTCATTATTTCTGGTTACTTGCACTGAAAATCCACGGATAAAAACCGACTTAATTTGAGTTTTTTTGCCATTATTGTTTCATTATTTCTATTTACCCGCAGGGGAAACCTCTGTATACAAATTTGAGTGTTATTTGTCTCTGTAAAAGTGAAAAATGATCGATTTTAATCAATTAAAATTGGATTTTTTCAGTAGCGATACCTTTTGTACTTTTTTGAGATATCCAGTTTGGTTGACGGGTCCGAAGTTTTTCTAGGCCTTTTTTGGCCTGTTTCTTTCCCAAATTATTATACTGATGCTGTTTTTCTGAACAAAAAATTTTTTAAATCGATTATAATCAATTTTTTTTGCAAAAATTTAAAATTGAAAAAAAAATTGTAATCTATTTTGGATGAAAACTAAATCATTTTCAATCGATTATGATGTAATTGTTTTGTTATTTCTTTTTGTTAGTTGTTTCATTTTTCATTAGTTTGTTACATGTATCGGCAAGTTTTGAACTAAATACAAAATTTTGTTGATTTCTGAACATTTTTGTTATCTTTGCCACTCGCTTACACGTTTACAAACTGCACTTTTTTGCGCATGCCGGCCAATTTTACCCCTACCCCATCGTTTACTCCTTGTGAGGGGGAGTGTAAACATGACATCCATTTTTACCCCTATTAAGTTCCCCTATCATTTTTTGTTGTACATTTATGCGTTTACCCTATTTGTTGGTAAACGGATAAATGAAGGGGATAGTATGCATTGCTAAACATTTTTAACAATTGTAATAAATATTTTTTAGAGAATTTGTTTTTGTCTGCAAAAATCTTTTTTAATCGGTTTTTGGTTCTAGAAAAACTTGTTTACTCATATTCAGTTTTTGCAAAGTTATGCATCATAGTTTTGCAGAAACGGCGCATGAATACATTAAACCAATTTCTCACCAAAAAAGTTAATTGTAATGATTTTTTATGGACAAAAATCAGATTTTCATCGGTTTGTGCAACGATACAATTGATTATAAGGAAGAACAGCCGATTATAATGAATTGTTTTATGAAAAAAAAATTGGATATATATTTAAAACTGGTATTTATAATCGATTTTATTGGCCAACATTTTGTCATGAAAACTCGTTGCAATCGAGTATTATCCAAAAAATGCCAGCGCGGGTGGATAAAAAACATGAAATAGACGTTGAGCATAGCCAACAGACAGTTGAAAATGAACGCATGTAACCAGAAAAACTTATTTTTTGAAAAAAAATTGAATATGTTACAGAAAAAAATAGCCGCCATTAAAGCTCTTTGAACCTTAAGGACAATTGATGATCGACACTTTTTCGATAAAAATAACCCATTTTGAGAAAAGTGGAACAACAAGTAATTTTTTTGTTTGCAAAAATATGAAATTTAAATTCTAATTTTGAAACTAAAAGTCTATCACTTTTTGTGACTTTTATGTTTTGCTGGTTCGATAGTGGAGTTTGCCTTTCCTTCAACAAAAGAAATCATCAAAAAGATATCAAAAATCGAAGCAAGAAAATGTAAGTTTGAGTCTGAACAAATGTTTTACATCAAAAAGAAATACATCAAAAAGATATCAAAAATCGAAACGCGAAAATGTAAGTTTGAGTCTGAACAAATGTTTAAGAAATTTCCGGAAAAAAATTAGCACGACCTATATAAGAGTTCGAGCTACGTTCATTAATTTTTTAAATATTTCCTCTTCTTTTTTGAAAATTCCATTCATGTTTTTCTCACTATAAGCTACTTCAGGCCCGTTAAACTTTAAAGTTCAGCTTGATACGAGCAGTCTTGTTATAAACGGGCAGAGAATAACAGTCACGTCAACCACCTTGAAGGCAAATTTTAGGTTCTGCGTTAGTTTTATGTTAAATTTTATCTTGGCTCCAGCAAGCCTTTATAACTGAAGTCATTTGAAAAGATCAAGTTGCATGTATCGCTATTTTTAAAATTTTCACGATTTCGCAATACTGCCTAAAAAGGACTGCGCTCGCAATTTTGAAAATTCCATTCAAGTTTTTCTCACTATAAGCTACTTCAGGCCCTTTAAACTTTAAAGTTCAGCTTGATACGAGCAGTCTTCTTGTAAACGGGCACAGAATAACAGTCACGTCAACCACCTTTCAGATCACATTAATTTCCACTATCTTTTAAAAATATTTTTGTTGCAATTCGCTTGATAAAACCGGGTTAATTAAGTGCTTTGGGAGAGCTCGAGAAACCAGGGGCGTTCAACAGAGCCGAAGTACAACAGTGCCGAAAAAGGCGGGAAAATTTCAGAATACTTTACACGCATTTTCTAAAGAGCAGGATATTACTGACGCTAATTATCAAAGAAAGTCTCTCCAATTTTGGCCCCAATATGTCTGCAACTGCAAATTTAACATTTATTTTGGCGCCAAAACGTGTAAGCTGTAAATTTTCTCGCTCAAAATCTTTACGTTATACTTAAGATTGTATACGATCGCTGATTAATTTTCGATTGCCGCACTTAATATGTTGAAATTTGTTCAAATTTTTGGCACTGTTGAACAAAGTTTTCATTTTCGGCACTGTTGAACAAAGTTTTCATTTTCGGTACTGTTGAACTTCGGCACTGTTGTACTGCCCCGAAAAACCAATTAAGTGAGCCAAAAAAAGATCGACAAACAATTTTTTGAAAATTTTTGGGAAAATCCGCCCCCTCATGAAAATCCTAGATCCGCCCCTGAGACGCAGAAAGCTTCTCAGCAAATTTGAATTTTCATAATCTTTCAAAAAATCTTGGAAAATCATTTTTTTCACCTAATAATAAGTTGACAATTTTTAAACAAACCCTCAGAAAAACCCATTAAGAAATTGAAATTGTAAATTGAAATTTATTCATAATTGCCCCAAAATTTGTTAAATTAATTCAAATTTTTTTTGGAAAAGGAGTAGTTCAACTCACTCTGGCCTGATACATGTAATTCTGAATTATGACTGGGCGTGACCATGACCTTGACGACATCCTCGCTGAAATGACACCTATGAGTTCCTTGTTGTTCAGCCTGCTCCTTGCTCGCATTGATCTTCGTGCGACTAAAACATGCGCTGCTGCTTCAAATTTGGTCCAAAGATTTTTTATGACCACTTTTGGCCAAACTTCGAAAAACGGGATGGAAATTTCGGCTTGTGTCTCGATGGAGTGAGAAGGAGGGCGGGGGTTAGTTTTAGCCGTAAAATTGCTGTTCGTGTTGTTACGTCTATATTTGTGGCTTGGTCAACGAGAAGAACAGCCTCATTTTATACAACCTTGATCTTTAAATCATATCCAAGTTCATTTGAGTTTCAACTCAATTTTTTGTAATCTGTAATTGGCATACTTTGGCTCGATAATGTTTACAAGAGGGTTCTTTGATGCCATTAAATTCCATTTTCGTAAAACTAATCTTTGCTTGAGATATACACAGACTCTCTAAGTACCATGTTTACAATTTCGATTGACCAGATAAGGAATTGTGCTGTCATTTCATTAGGCACCGTTGATTGCCTAAATACGATTATCGCTGCTTGAGATAATATAAATTGGATATTTGACATTTACAGCACATATTGAGTTATTGCCTTTTATTTCGAATAAACAGAAAACATTTTCAGCTCAGATTCCTGATTACAGAAATTGAGCTGTTGTATACGTTTCAAAAACTGCCCACGAGAAAAAAAATTGCTTAGAAAAACAGTTTGAACGTCTTAAGTTAAGAATAAGAGCCGTACAAAATTCTGAGCTAATAATTGGGGGGAAGCGGGGAAGGGGGGACGCCCCCCTCTCAGGGATTCGACCCCAAGCCGACCACCTTTGTACTATTTTGAGATATCCATTTTTGGCTGACTGACCCTAAAATTTTTCTAATGGCGCCTTTGGAGCCAATATATAGTAATTTAGAGGGAGGAGCGCGTGCCGAAAAACGCGATTTTTTGTCAACATTTTCCAAAAAGTGCTAAAAAACGCCTTTTTGGCGTGTTTTTTACAAAATTTGCCTGATGTCAGAAATTTTGGCCAAAACAAAGTCTTTGTAGTGCTTTGGGAGCGCTCGGAAAATCAATTTGGTCGACCTAAAAAAATGTCGAAAAAATTTTCGAAGTTTTTGTTAAAATCCGTCCCCTCGAGAAAATCCTAGATCCGCCCCTGCCCATAATTGTCGCATATCAGTTCCTGTCTGTAAATGAAGTGGCTTTTTCCGTGTGAACATTCCAAGGAAAAACTCAATATCAATAATTCATATATCAAATCTTTCCCAGTTTTGTTGATGTTTCTCATTATCGTTATCGATAAGTTTTCAATTTAGATATAATATATCTTTTAATGTTCAAATTATAAAAATTGGTGCGAACAATATTCAGATCCAGTCACATGAATTCAATTCCGACAAAAAAATTGTTCGTGTAAGGGCGACACCCCTGAATGTTGCGACTAACCTTTAGCGTCGATCAAAAATATTTAATCTCTTTTTAAAAAACTTAAATTATCAAAAAAATTGAAAAAAAATTGAAAAAATTTTCTGAACAATTTAGATCCTCCACACGCAATTGAAAAACGAAGTAAAATACTTTGCGGATCTCTGGCAACGCAAAACGTACCAAACGAACAATGAATATGTCTATTGAAACTGCTCGTTTAATTTTTTGGGGGCTGAAAATTTTTCACTCGCCCTACGAATCCACCGCGTCTATTTTATTAGTCTCTTAGGTCAATTGATTGCGCATAAGAACTCGAATCTAGGTTTTTGCTTTTTTAGTTTTTCTGAACTCTTTCAGGATTCTTTGAAGCCTGGAAAAATCATAAGCCGCTTGCAAAAGATTGTTTTTGAATGGACAAAGATGGGATTTTTTTTTTGAAAGGTGTTAAAACTATATTTAGAGTTCTAATAATGAACTAGATCTGCTTTTTCGTTCACTTTTGAGGAGAATGAAAACGGTTTAAATTCGAGCTTGCTCGGTTTTTTCAACGGAAATTCTGATACCACCTGAAGCTAA
>NC_087062.1:77253199-77359166 GCF_963678635.1 Symsagittifera roscoffensis | reverse complement strand
GTTCGAATCCCACCGTGGTCGACTTTTTATTATTAAATCTTGCGCGGTTTTTGAGCGGTTTTTTTAGATAAACCGCTCAAAACCGTTCAAATCTTGCGCGGTTTTTTTAGATAAACCGTTCAAAAACCGCTCAAACCGCTCATTTTGAAGCAAGATTTTGAGCGTAATTGTCTAAAAAAACCGCTCAAACCGCTCAAATCTTGCTTCAAATTAGGTGAAAAATCTCGACTCGGGATAGCGTGTGCTTCCAGGGGCTTAATGTTGATATTGGCGGAACCTATTGGTGGAACCTGATCTAAACTATATTTTATGATTGGATAAATTAGATATTTTACCACTGTAAAGTATTTAATATTAACCAATCATGATCCATCTAACTAACAACCCACTTATTTGTAAGTGCTGAAATTACTTGTAATTTCAGCACCAGAGAGATTTGAATTTAACTTAGAAATTAGTTGCCTCTCCAAGAGAACTTCAGCAGCCGCAACAAACCAGTATACCCTAGATCTATTGAGCCTAGCAGAGACTAGTTAAACACCCTGAGACTAGAAAGTATAAGAGTAAGATTAGGATCGGTATTAGACTAAGAAGTTTCACGAATCTATCCGGCCGAAAATAAGATAGCGTGACGAGCAGACGGTGTACCCTATCCGAAATTACTCTATGAGTTAACCATATCGGTTTTAACTCATCTGGTGCGACCATAAGTCTCGAATAAGACCTTAATAGCTTAGATTTAACCAAAAATAGATTAGAATTTAGACAAAACATTTTAAAAATGTTATACGATGATAATTTAATCGAAATGTCTCTACGACTCAATAGATCAGAGCCGATATTCCGAACGATAACAGAACTACCCGGAATCGTCAGAAGACCTCGAACAAGAGACGACATACGCCAAAGTAGAAACTTACCATATAGTTATATGATAGTACGGCAAAAGCCAACACAAACTTTTATATTTAGAATCTTATTAGCAATGAATTTAGATTTTCATTTGCAAACATAAAATCTTGAAGTCAATCATCATAATCATTTCAGGCGCTAAACAAAATTATTAATATACAATAACGATTGATAAAAAGATCTCAGATCGTTTTCTTAAATTCTGCAGTCTTATATAAAACATGTTTGAAAAATATTTATTGAAAATGAAAATAAAAATTAGTAGCATGACAATAAATTGTTAGTAATCATAAAATCATCTGTTGCCCCAGCTTCATCACCTAAACATAACAGCAATCATAAGCTCACTAATATCATTAAAAAACTAAATCTTTTTATTAAATAAATTTAAACCATTTTAAACTTAAATTCACTTAATTTTAAAATCAGATCATCAAGGCTTATCCTTGGATCTTAATTAATTTCTTTCCTATTTCACTAAATTCAAAAATCTGATCATCAAGGCCTATCCTTGGATCAAAATGAACAATTTTGTTCACCCCCATCCACTTAGCAAGTGTCTAACGACCTCAAACGTCGATTCACTATCCAACCCTTCCAAAAAACCCAAGACTAATAGAAATTTTTCAACAAAACTAACCATTCAAATTAAGATAAACAGTGAAGAACTTCGGTTATTCATCCTTCACTTGAACCCTCCTTTTACCAGACCCAGGATAAATCCTAGACTTAGTAAGTTTAAAATGGTATCTAACGAACTACTCGCGTTCTAATTATACCTGAACCTTGTGGATCGATTTACTATTCTCCAACCCTTGAACACAATCATTATCCCTAAGTAAGATTAAGTAAGTTAACACCTTAGCTTATACTAGCCACGAGAAAGTAAAAACTCATTCTTCGGAATCGATATACTTTTCTCTCCAACCCTGAACAAATAGACCCAGGTTAAGCTAACCAAAAAATCGTAAGGACTAACAGTTTAAGAAAGTAGACATCATCTAACAACTTTTTGCATCCCTCCTCCTAAACCTTATGTCATTCAAAAATCTAGGAAATAAACAAACAATCGTTTTACACAATTGTGAAATAGATAACAAAAAATACGATCTTGTAATCACACCTCATACACAAACAGTTGGATATATTAGAACAAAACGACTAACAATAAAAAGAAAAATAATAAACAAACAAAGACAAATCACACGAAAAAGATTTTCAAAAAATAGAAACGCATTTTCAGAATCAGAAGCCAGCAATTTAGATGAACTCTATAAATTAAAAGAATCGATTGATAAAAATTGTCCCATTCACGATCAATTATATTTTTCCGACTCAGAAACAACTTCAAATTCATCAAAAAGAGGAAAAAGAAGAATAAAAAAGCAATATAAACACAAACCAGTACACTTGTATAATTGGAATCAACCAATTAGACACATCGATAGTTATATATTAGCAGTCATTAAACGAAAAAATGAGCCACAGCCATACTCAAAGTGACGAAAGTCCAGATGACGAAGAGGTTTACCCCTTCCTCATAGATGCACCCGATAATAGAGGACAGCATGACTTTTGCAAGAATTTACTCCTAAATTTGTTTGAACCCGGAATCAGCCCATGCAAAGCAAAATTCCCAGATGTAAAAATCAAAAGACAAATTATTGAACATTATCTGAAAGATATATGTAATTTAACACAGCAATATGGAATCTACACCATAGAATTCAGCACACCAAATCCGAATCATCGAAAATATGCAATTCAAACAGAAGATCTTGAATTAGAATTTTCAAAAGTATTCTTAGAATATATTAAAAGCATACAATATCATAATTCACAAAGAGCAAACTCCATACTCCATATTCACTAACGAAGTTTTTGCAATAATATATACCTATATTTCTATATTAGAAAAAACAGAATTTCAAAGTTTCTCACCAACTGAAACATCCAAACATACAAAAGTACGACAGGAAATCACATTATTTTCAACTTTCCTACATATAATCAAAGAAAATTTCACTAAAGACGATGTTTCACAACACACAAAACATGACTTACAAAAAATTAGATTAATTCACACATAATATAGACTTAATTTCACAAGCAAGAAAAAATTTCAGACCTCAAAATCCAAACGATCATACTGCCATCACAGAACAGTCAGACTACGTTTGGAACCCTGAATGGTCTCATCATGCATTTATAAATATCCCACAATCAATCTCAAGTCAAGCAATAAGTACAATCAAAGAGATTATGTGAGAGTAGTACCACTGACCATTGATGCAACACCATTAAACTACAATACATTTTTACCTGATACGCGAAATAACAGTTTAAATTCGACCGTCATACACAATGAAAACATTAATGGAACTAGGAATCTTACGCAACAAGATATCCAAACACCATCACACTTCATAAATGAAGAAATCGTCCAAACCACATCAACTACACAACAAAATATTTCACCGATACGTCCAAATTTAACAACACCACAAAATACAAACACTTCACTGACAGAAGTAACCTTACAATCAACCGTTAAACCTTCGGTTGCTCCAAAACATTCACATATGGATTATCAAACATATAGACCTATGACAGTACCATCAAAAACACGAAGAACGTTCACAAGAAACACTTTTGCAGAACACAATTATAATTACGCACATTCGTCGAAAGCAAACTATCCCCCACGAAAAACTAATAATAATCATGTATGTTCTCACTATTGGGATAACCCAATGACAACAACCAACTCAGTATATTTTCGAACTAATCCACATCCTCCACAGGATCGTAGTGAAAATTATCCATTCTTTCAACAAAATAAAATAAAAAGCAAGAAACTGATGATGATTATTTACAACCAGATATTTTTGCACCGTATACCCAAGAATATCGCGGACAAGGAGCGCAAAAACCTTATACATATATAATAGAATTTTTTCACCAAATCCAACAGATACACGAAATCAACAAAAAATACAAATGCAAAATCCAACTTATACACAATCATTTCAACCAGTTCAACCACAAAACCCAATGATTACACACTCGTATCAACCAACTCAAATGCAAAATGAAATACCACTCCCATATTACCTTCAACAACACGAAATAACAAAAAATCAACTTTCAAATTTTTCACAAATGCCAAATGCTGCAGAATCACTACAAATGACAATGAATCCATACCTTATGGGTGGATCATCAATAACA
The DNA here is from genome assembly GCF_963678635.1 of Symsagittifera roscoffensis. Classification (NCBI taxonomy): domain Eukaryota; kingdom Metazoa; phylum Xenacoelomorpha; order Acoela; family Convolutidae; genus Symsagittifera; species Symsagittifera roscoffensis. The sequence goes on along the minus strand of NC_087062.1, from coordinate 77,355,023 downwards.
TCATATAAACCACTAATGGTATTCACAGGAACAGACCCTGAATATTCTGTAGAAGATTATTTAAATGCAGTAACAGCAAATTTAATTTTAAATATAGGACCTGAACCAATTAATACACCACTACATCAAAATTGGATACATCGACGCACAGCGTTGATACAAATAACCTTAGATGGCGCAGCCCAAAAATGGTTTTCAGTATTACCTATAGAAATAAAATCAGATTGGAAAAGATTTACACAAGAATTTTCAAAAATGTTTGACTCCGAAAGAAATAAACAACACCAAAGAGCTTTATGTAATGAAATTCGCAGATTACCTAATGAAACCATCAAACAATTAGCAGTACGTATCGAAACACTAGTTCGAAAAGCATATTCATTAAATACACATGACTATAAAAACACAAAAATGACAGAAATTTTAATGATGACATTAACACCTCAATTAAGGAAAATAGCAATAAAAAAGAGAGCATCTCATCCTTCCTCGATTCGAGAACCCGATTTAGATTTTCGAAAACTAGTAGACAAACTAGAGCAAGCGGAAATCACAATGAAACTTGAAGAAACAGAAAATCTAAAACTACAATATGTTAATCGAATCGAAACAAACACTACACATATCAATAACATACAGGAATCAGATACAGACCTAGTTGAAAATCACTGAAATATTTATGAAAAACTTCCAAATTTTAAAGGCAAACCATCTTTCAAAAAGTGGTGTAATTATTGCCGACGATACGGACATAGTATTTCTGAATGTAGACAAAAACAACAAGATAACCAGAACAAACCTCAAAAGTATAAAGAACCAAATAAATCATTCTATCAATATATGAAGAAAGATCAAAATCTACCAAACAAAAATGTATACAGCAACAACAGTTCAGGAAAACCACTTCCGAACAATACTAATTACACAAGGAATCAATCACCATATAACTCAAGTTATAGAGGAAGATCACCAGAACGAAGAAATACACAGAATTCTTCACAAAATCATTATAATCGACCTAATAGTCTAAATAACTACTCGAGATCAAATTCAAATACAACACAATTTGTTTCTAGATCCAATTCCCAATCAAACCCAAGAAATAAAAACTATCCAAACAATCAATCACGAAACTCATCATATAACAGAAATAGAAACTATTCAAATAATCGAAACAGAAGTTATTCGAACAATCGAAATCAAAATTACCCGAACAATCAATCAAGAAATAACTCATATAACAGATCAAACTATCACATATCAAACGACAATTATCAAAACAGATCACGACATAATTTACAAAATCGAAATTCAAGTTATAATAATCGATATAGAAATTATTCTTAATCACCACATAGAAATAATAACCATTATAATAATTCTAAACATCGCTATAGAAGTAATACACCCAAACATCAAAGACATATTAATCAAGTAAAATTAAACGAAGAAACAACATCAGACCCCCCAGGTATTGATGACACAAAAAATAACGAACTACAACTAAATCAAATAAACTGTGGATCATCAGACACAGAAAGTGATACAGAAAACACTATCTCCATAAATATGATAGCAGTCGAAAACGACTACGAACCTATTATATATGAACAACCTTTTACATCACATATATATGAAAATCAATTGGAACTTCTTCACAATTATTATATTGAACCCATCAATACTACACAAACGGCACAAGAAGTAAACAAAATCAACACCGTAAATAAACCCAATGAAAATGACAAAACAAAATGCTTAAATACAAATCCTATTTACCAAAATGTACAAAAAGAACAACCCAAAGAAAAAATTTGGACAATACCATTTCTTTTAGAAAGTCCAAGAAACAAAGAATTTCAACCACCAGATCTTGAAATTGATTTTTTAATTGATTCAGGAGCAGAATCAAACATAATTAACATTCCCACATGGAATGAAATCAAAACATTACACGCAAAATTAACGCCTCTTGCAACCTCTAAAAAACTAGCAACAGCACAAGGATCAACATTAGTAAATTATGGAAAAGTTCAATTGTTCCTTCTCCCCACAAGAACAATGGAGCAAAATAAAATTCTAAACAAGCCATTTAAACAAATAATTCATATCACAGATATTAAACAAAATATCATTGGCATACCATTTATATCGAAATATATACCAACAATCAACATCTTGAATAGTAAAATACTAATCAAAGATAAGTATACAAAAACAAAAAATACAGCTCTAACATTTTTTCAAAGATTAAATAAACAACCACCATTCTTTTCAAAATTTTATCCAATTTATAACCAACAACGGAAACACCTGAAACCACTATCAGGAAATATATATAACTTTTCAATAAAACAAGTTCAACAATATGATAAAAATCAAAATAAACAAAAACTCTTCTTAACAGACTTTGAATTCAAACCTATCCATAAGTTTTTCAAAATCACGATTTCATCTATAAAATATTTTAAAAATACAAAATCAGACATCATTTCGTTACATGTATATAACAATAATGAAAAAGTAATACCGATTACAGTAATTCAGTAATTCAGTAATGAAAAAAGAAATACAGATTATTTCACAAAAACCCCATATTTCAAACCTGCATTTAACATAACCAATTATACAGAAGATCAACAGAAGTTTTTAACAATGTTTAACTTCCAACATTCACAAATAACACAAGACGAATTTGATAAGTTAGCCAAACAGCTAATAAAATATTCATCAGTCTATGCAACATCAAAATTTGATGTTGGAAAAATCAGTTCATCACTACATCTCCCGTTAAAACCTGACGCAATTTTCAAAAAACAAAAAGCAAGTAAAGTACCAATTCATTTACACGATAAAGTAAATAGATTACTCGATATTTTAGAGCAATACAAAATTATCTCACCGGTAAACAAAGAAGAACAACCAAAAGGTAACACATTTATTAACCCTGTTATCATCCTAGCAAAAGGAGAATCATTAAAAATAGTTTTAGACGCTAGATATCTCAATTCACTAATAGACGAATCAAAATGCAATTGGCCTATTGAACCAATACAAGTTATTTTAACAAAAACAAACGGGAAATACTTTACAACCGCAGATATGAATAGTGCATACAATCAAATGCGACTAGATGAACAATCACGACGTTAAACACAATTTGTTATTGGAAATCAACAATATGAATTCAACCGCCTATTCTATGGAATATCCATAGGGCCAGCAGCATTTTCAGCTTTTATGATCAAAATTTTTAGACCACTAATACTTAAGAAAAACGCAATCACCTATTTAGACGATGTTTTTTTGCAATCACAGACAAAAGAAGAAATGTTTACAGTTTTAGAACACTATCATAAAATACTTCAGAACGAAAGTCTGAAGGCCGCCCCCGATAAATCACACTTCTTTTTAACACGAGTTAAATTTTTAGGACATAATATAGAAAGAAAGACAATCACTCCATTAAAATCACGCATTGATGCTATTCAAAAACTTCAACCACCAACAAACAAAAAGAAAATCCAAGAATTCCTTGGAATGTTAAATTTCTTAAGCAAATACGTTTATAAAATGCAATTATATTTAAGACCATTCTATAATATCCTCAGACAACAAAATAATTTTGAATGGAATACTGAACATCAAACACGATTTGAAGAAATTAAAAAACTTCTAACTGATCAAATTTCAAATACAATTCCAGATCCAAATCAACCATTCTATGCAATGTGCGATGCTTCAAATTTTGGCATCGGCGCAGCATTATTACAATCACACAATGGTACAAATAAAATGAACCTTATATCAGCAAATTCTCGATTATTCACTCAAGCAGAGCTACGACTCTCAACTTTAATGAGAGAATGTACAGCTATAATTTATACACTTACAGAATATGAATTTCTGATACTTGGATCAAAACATCCAACAGTTCTATTCACAGATCAAAAACCAATCAATTTTCTCTTTACACAGAAGTCAAATCCAAACCACCGAGTTTATAGATTTCAATTAATTCTAATGAAATTTCCAAATTTACATATAGTCTGGACAGCAGGAAAGAATCTTGCATTACCAGATACATTAAGTCGAAAGACACCACCTGAATTACTTACACGAACAACTACAGTTGAAATACCCAAAAACATAAAATTTTACTTAGCAGAAAACGAAACATCACCCCGACTAGAATGCAAATATGCAGTAAAAACTGACATTGAACAATCACAGATAAATAACTTACAACACTTCCCACTTTACTTAGATTGCCAAGATAACCACTACGAAGTTGATCTACTTGGAACATCAACTTTCAAATCAATTCCATACTCACAATGGATAAAAAATAACACCCAACAAAAACGAGTAAAACAACACTCGCATAAAAAAGACCTTTTTCCGTTAATTGAAAAAGAAAATTTAACTGATAAAATAAATTTGTCAGGCCCACAAACCAATGATTCAAAATTAACGATAAATCAAATTTTTGACCTCCATGACCCACTTGACACAATTCTTTTATCTAAATTAGAAATTGAAAACATTTTTCTCCCCCAACAGATAAAATTACAATTAATACCTTGAAACATTATCAAAATCTTGATCCAGTAATTAGACAACTAAAATCATGGCACAAATACAAAACTAAGCCCATAAAGGCAGATACCACAATTTTAGGAAATAAAACACTCCTCCGATATTTTCGAAAATTTAATAATACAACAATTAATGAAAACACAGACCTTCTAGAATATCAATTAAACGATACTACAGTTCCCTGTCTCCCTTTAAGTATGATTCTAATAGCTTTTGACATTTCACATACACAAAACATTAAAGGACACTCTGCATCAGAGAAAACATATTCAAAATTTACACAAAATTTTTAATTCCCAAATGCATTAATTTGGATAAAAGTACTATGCAATGATTGTATAGTATGTCAGCTAAATAAACCTTATCCAAATCAAAAACAAATAGCACAAAAACAAGATTTTAAAGGACAAAGTTTGTATTTTAACCACCGTATCTCATTCGATACAAAAGGACCAATTTCGCCATCATCTGAAGGAAACTCCTACATTATGGTAATTGTTGACGCATTTACACATTACGTAGCACTTAACCCAGTACCACATTGTAACGCTTATTACGCTTACACAACACTTTATGAACACTGGATAGCTAAGTTCGGATTACCCGAAATTTTAGTTACAGACAACGGTACAGAATTCATAAAAAATGAAATCATCACACTAGGGAATTTATACAACATTTAGCACAAACCGCGTACATCTCATGCACCTTGGACAAACGGTTTAGGCGAAGGTATGAACCGTTCACTACAAGAATATCTTAGATGTATCATAAATGGAAATGATACAAGATACACCGAATGGTCAGCAGATGTAAAATTATTTCCCTTAGCATATAATTCGGAAATTAAGACAACTCTAGGAATGTCACCATACGAAATGGTTTTTAATCAAAAGCCAAGTAAACCAATTATGTTTACAGCAAACTCTCATAAAAATGCACAAGGTTATTGTCAACCGAATAAAGACTCAATTTGTTATAACCTACCTTTACACACACATGATGAAGATCACTTTCATCACCCACAAATCCTTAAATTAGCCTCCGGTACACACACCGAATGGATTTTAAATAGAGATAAAAAACACAAGGAAATTTACTAAAAAGTAACAAAAAAGTTGTAACAAAGGCAAAACATTAACGAACAAATAAATTCACGCTTTACACCAGCCTCCGATTTAAAAATTGGAACATTTGTCTTAATACCTAATTTTAATACTCCAAAAGGAATTTCTAAAAAATTACAACCCCTTCGTAAAGGACCATACCAAATAATCGCCAAACCCACCGACGTAACATATAAAATCAAAGATTCAGACCGAAAAGAAATTGTTCAACATCGAAACAATCTATTACCTTATTACCCAAAAGAATACGCACTACGTGAACTATCTCAATTATATTCTTTCACAGGTTTAAAAGTTATTCAAAATCACCCACATACGGAAAATGAAGTAAAACAACAAAATGACACTCACCTCGAAAAACAAAATAAAAAATCAACTACAACCAAAAATAATACAAAAAAGCTAGATCAAAATGCACCTCAAAAAGAAAGAAAAAATAGAAGAATGACAGAAAAAATTATACCTCAAGAACAAGTCCAGAAATCAGAACATAGAGAGTCATCACGACTTAGAAATCAACCACGCAAAAACTACAAAACATTCATTCCACAAACTAAAAAAATTAAAGAAAGTTGAATTTCAAAAACAGCTTTAATTTTAAAATTAATAATCTTTGCACCTCTGAAACATTTTAAACTTTCATTTTTCAAAATAACATGCTGACAAACACGCAGCGATTCTAGTTCAAAACTAGCCAATAGGATTCATTCAATCCGTCACCTTCTATACTTCTAACACAAACCAATTAGACGAAAGATATTAAACTCCAGGCATATCTATAACTATAACTTTACAACCTTCTGGTCAAAAATAAGCAAACCACTCAAACTTGACAACTAAAATAAATACCACCATAATATCATAACCCTCCCTTATCTAATAACGCAAAGATCAACAATAATTTCCCAACTCAGACCTCAAAAACCCCCCAAACAAAAATGTTAAATTAGCCTAAAGTAAAGAACGACCATATTAAATTAGCCTAAAGTACAAAAATCTCAAAAATACCCCAGATAAACTGACAAATAAAAATAAAGTAAAAGAAGACCATAAAATTCGCCCCCAACAAGTTTTCACAAAACTCAACCCACTTGTCAAAAAACCAATAAGTAATTCGACCACACTTGAAAACTGCCCCAAACAACAAAAAATATTCGATCAAGAAGCCATTTCTTAAAAGCTCTTCTCTCGATCAGTCAACATAATTTTCAACATTTTCATAAACTTTTTAACAATATTTAAACTTTTATTCATATTTCTTTTTGATACCTTTGAAGCTTTTGTAATAATCTTAATCATTTTTTGCAATATTTCTTAAATTTTCTACTCCATATTTGAACTATATCTCCAACTTTCACAAGCCATTGACCATATTCACAGGTACGAAAACCCAAAATTTATTTAAATGATACGAACCATTTTTAGTAGAACAGATATTTTTTTACTATTTGTAATTTTTATAACATTTTTATCCTCCCTCATGTTGACAATATGCAAATGTATAAAAAAGGCAGTCATAACATTCGCCTTAGCAACAATCCTTTTAATTATTTTTCTAGAAGAATATTACAATAATCATAAATTTTTTCACTAAGAAGAAATAAATTGAAAAACCCTCAAAAATTGCTAACCAACAATCACACAGTCAGTCTTCACCGACAACATCCCAAGAAAACCCGACACCACCTACAACTACCCAAAACCCCCAAACATCTACACGAATTTCTTTCCAAGATAACCCATATACTTTTGAAGAACGACACGCTCGCTTATCTGAACCACTAGAACCAGTTCAGCGACAGGCACCTCTAAGTGAACCAACATATAACTTGTACCCAACACTACCACAAGAATTAAGTAGAATACGAAATATTAGTCAAAACCAAAATACAGTTGAAATAAATAGACAAATTATACATCCACGACGAAATAGAAATTTTCAAACCCCCCGAGTTCATTTTGATATACCCCAATCCCCATCACCAAGTACTCCGGAAACCCAATTAGCATATTACCGGAAACCCCTACACTTCTTTCACAACGTAGCACCTCAAGTCTACCCTCAGATTACTTAGGTTCAACACCAACATCTGAACAAATACGTGAAAATCCCTTTAACCCCCCAAACCAAACATCATGACTACCATATTGGACAACACAATCATTCACACAAGGTGAACTAAATTTAATAAATAATCCAATAGATATTTCTACAGATACAACAACATCATCATCACTACCAGAAACATTATCACTACCATCAACACCATCAATAAGCCAGATTTCACCGACGTCTTTTCCTTTAAGTTTCCCAAATAACCTCGACGCTAGATATCGAGAACAATCATCAACAAATATCCCTTTAAGATTAGACTGGAATACATTCACAGCACCCCCACCATTATTTGGACAACACCCAGAAAGTAACCGACTCCACAACTGGGCACTTAATAGATTACAATATAGACAAGATATCCACGAAGACATTCGTGACCATAACATCCAAATACTCCAACAAAAGAGTTAAAATTTGAAATCACGGTTAAACTAAACAACATTGCTCAACATCCTTACCCATTAAACCCACCAAATATAACAGCTCAATCGCTACCACCACCATTTATAACAACTGAAGTAATATAGAAATACGACAGATATACCAAAAAGACAATTGGCTACATAACATTTTATAACCCGTACTCAGGATTATCATTCACATGTATATTCTAAAGATATTGATTTTTCTCCATCTCCTTTTTCTAATAATCTACGATCAGAACATAAATCTTTCTCCCCGCACAGGACCCCAAGACTTATTAGTAACACATTACGATTGTGAAGAAAATGAACAAAAAACACTACACAAATATGCAATAAATCAAGTATCACAAAGCGAAACAGAACCACAAGCTATAGAAACTACAAATGTAATAGCGACACTCTATTCAAAAGCCCGAGCAACAACAGTTATAGGATATAAATTTACAGCAACATTTTCCGAAAAGAAAGTACATTGTTCACAAGTCTCAAACGGAAAAAAAAACCGACTTGACCACGAATCATTCTACCAAAGTAATATAGAACGACTTTTGCATCTAAATCCGGATGATTGTAAAAACGAGCTACTCAGACTAAATATCACAAGAAATAAAAACACCGACAGAAAATTAGTATTTTTTCAAGTCTTTGCCGATTCTGTACATCAAGCAGAACTTGAAAGATATCAAGGACATATAAAACTAGATGAAAAATACCCATACAACGGCGCACACGGAAGATTAACTTATGACATACACGATAAGCACTGGATACCACACATTGGTATAAATAATCCATCAAACTGCAAAGCAGACACAAAAAATAGAGGATATCAAGAAATAATGTTTTTCGATTGAAAAATACAACTCGAAAAAATACAACTCACACGAGATTTATCTGACAACACAATGATATATCAAGGAATTAGACTACCTTGTAAAAACGATCAAGGTTATTGTGACCCTACAACACGAAGACAAGCAACAATTGTTTGGTTTCCCGAAGATACCTGTACAACATTTCAAGTAGCAAAAATACACGCTCGATTGATAAAACTTCACGAAAAATATTTTATACAATCAATTTCATATGAACAAATAAATCCATCACAAAAACAAAGTACTGATTTTCGAAACATCCATAATATAGAAAATAAATTGACACGTTTTCACATATATCAAGAAACAGAACTCGCATGCAAATACAGAAATCCACTTCACAAAACACAATATTCTGAAATATTAGTTGAATACGAAAAAAGTTTCGACATGACCACAGGAAAAATAAAAATTGACCCATTCTAAACGAAGGAACATCATATATACCAGTTAATTTTCAAAAAAGTAATGGTCAACCTGGTGGACATCTAAAGCCACATGACACAAGAAGCACACGTTTACAAGAACTATCACTAATGAATAATTCTTATTTTAGTAATATCCACTATGATATCCACTTAGATATGAAGTTAGACTACACGATTAGTCGAATTTTTCAAGAAATGTCACTCTCCGAATTAGAAACACTTCACCAACTATGCGAATTAGAAAGGACACAAATCCTACAATCACTTGCACTAGCAGTGTTAAAAATACCCTACGCAGGATATTTATTATCAGGAAATAGATCAAATTGTTTAGACTACGAAGGAAACATTTTATGGTTTTATACTTGTACCAAAAAAGTATCACCACTATATGTTTTTGAAGACAAAAAATGCCATAAAAGAATCCCTATCTTTTATAAAAATAAAGTACATTTTGTTGACACACTTTCAAGACGAACATATTTCTGGGATACCGCAGTCCCATGTGGATCAAAAATTAGCCACAATGTAGTACAATTGAACCCAGATGAAGATAAATATTATCTTCTTACCCCATACCCCACATTAATGCAATCACTCAAAAAATTTTCACCCGAAAGCATTAGAGCTATTACTCGAAACCCAAATATCGATTTACAATCAATTGGAATATATTCAAAATCCGATATCCAACATCACATTAGAACACAACAATTCCAGGAATTATTAACACAAATGGACACTATACAAAGACAATCAATTGACCAAAACTTACGCAAACTTGCCGAAACCGCAGGATTTGCAGATATTTATACACAAGATTATAGCGGATATTTTAAAGACATTAAAGACTATATATATCTAAACGGTGAAAAGTACAGACCACAAGATATTTCACCTATAAATGTTTTTAGCTTTGTTACACTAAAAAATGAAATTCTCGATTTTCTAGGATGGCCCTATTACATCTTAGCAAAATTAACTATTTTGTACGCAATGTTTAACTTTATAGGATTTCTTTTTTCTTTTTTAAAAGGAATCTATAATACATGCGCTATACACACACAAGTAAATAGACAAGCAAGTGTAGCACGCATACTATTTGCAAGATTTTTTGGAATTTTTTCATCGTCAATAAACAAAATTCTTCTAGACGCACAAATAAAAGAATATAACACAAAAATAGCGACAAAACAGAACATGTACGACGAAGAACATAATAATATAGAAGTAACGCCTACAGCACCACAGTTGCCACCCCTACCACATAACCATCCATTATCCTTAGTCCCACGAAATTTCCGAAATTTAGCAATAACACATATTCCAAATTTTAGACCAAACATATCACAAAGTCCCATACAACATTTAATGACACATCATTCACAAGATGAAAATACATATGAACAAATTATCGAACAACCCCATACCACCACTTTTCAGTCTCAAAATAATAATTTTTTTAGCCCACAATGAGCCGACAACTTGGATCCCTACACCGCTCAAATTCCCATCCAACCAACCTCAACACTCCAATTACAATAATTCCATTTTTTGCTTTCCCGCCACCCGATTTCCCAACTAGTAATATAACATCAAGCATGAATTCAGACACTAATTCAGATATTTCAGTTTTATACTCCATTTCACAACTCAATAACCCTAATATAGAAACCACTGATGAATTTGCAGACTCCGAACCATCTCCATCCAATAATTTTCAAACCAACTCCTCAGTTTTTTCAAAGCCCCCTTTTCAACCAATCCCACCAAATAATCCACTCCCGCCCATTTCTACTCCCTCTTATGCTTCACAAGTAACCCCAACCTATTCTCCATTTCATTCCGACCGATCATTCAATTCTCCCGATACTCCCCAAATTTCCCAAGAACTTGATACTTTTATCACCCTACAACAACAGCTAATACACCCTAACACCCTCACAATCAATCAAATTTCATCCACAATAGAATCCTCAAACCCACCTACTCCTACACCCTCCTCAGCCTATACTGCATCATTAGCACAATCATCAACATCCACCGAATCATCAAATAGCACTAACCGAGCTTATCGCACTTTTAAAAGAAAATTCCCAAACCATCCATTCCCAACAAAACCAGGAACAGCCCGTGAATATATTAATCATCCACACCACACCAACACGAAAAATTTCCTAGCGATCACCCTACCTTCATTTCCACAGTATACTTTAAACACCCCTCACGACACTAACGACACACGTAGTTTTGTAGATGAACATGTTTTAATGCCTACACTTCATTGGACAACATATTATCATTTTACTAATCCCCTTTGCCTACCGTTATCTAATACTCATAACGATATAGAAAGGAATAAAGATATGCTATATCGACTCACCACACCACTAACACATAGACAATTTACTTATATAGGATATAAAAAATCACTAAAAACATTCACTGCACCCCGAGCTAACGAATTTACACTAGAATATTACGACCATAATATCATCCGAACTAATCAAGATCAATTTTTAGATGACGACCGCTTCGCTAACCCACAACTAACAGAAAAATTTTTCATCAAAACACCATATGTATTTACACTCAAAATATTTGATCGAAAATATGATCACATCATTTCTGAAGCACTAACTGATATGCAAGCTTACGAAAGTTTTGAAGAAAAATTTCAATTATTTTCACTAACCTTCCACTTCCTTGCACCACATGAACGCAATTTGCACTGCTCACACGAATTTATGTTACACACTAAACAAACCCACACATATACATATTATCGCTTCATACAAAATCATTTTGATCTACACACTCCATCAAGACAACAACACCACCGTTTTCAATTTCTTAATTCAAAGTACACTTCGCCATTTTTTCTAAATTTCACATATTGCATCAAAGATACTAACCTCCACGGCATCCTCCGCAATTATGACCCAATAACACAAATGTATATATTTTGTCCCATCGCGAAGACTTTTAATGCTGAAGAATCCAGACCCTTCCTTATCCCACATGAATTTATCCAACCTATAGAAATCCCTATATTAGAATTCATCCACAATACTAAATACAATCACAAAATATATAATCTCATTCAAAACACACCTTATGAGTTTGCAGTTGGCACCGAAGAACTAAAAACTATTAAAGCACTTCAATTGCTTTGGCCACTGCTTCAAACTAAAAACATCATTCGCATACTTGAAAAAATTCCGACATGATACACGACATCTTCCCCCACGGTTTTTCCCCGACGACTAACAGGTAAGTGTAATTTATACATATTCTTCACTAATAAATTTAAATTAATACTAACCATTCCTTACTCATGTTTCATTTAGATTTTTAGTCTTCATCCCATGATCATCTGCAAAAAACAGAAAAAAAAAATAAAACTTGTTAAAATTCTTCTAAACTTTATTACTATTTTGCACTAGATAAATATAATAAAATTCATACCAATGTAGTAAATTAATTTATAAATTGTTTCCCCAAAAGCAGTAAATTTCATAATGATGAAAATTTATAACTTAGCTTTCCCCCAAAACTAGCAGTAAAATTAAAATTCTATGTAGTAAATCGATAAAATGAAAATGCAGTACTAACCTTTTGATATTTTTATTCACTCGCACAGGAATTCTATCCAAACTCGCACAGCTCGCCCACGAAGAATTGTTTAAACAATGAATTTCAGTCTCAACTTTTCACACTCAACAACTCTAACACACAATAACAAGTTTCAAACTTTCCTTTAACCCGGTTGGAAAGGAATTATATACTAAAACAAACTAACCAACGCAGCTTACTAAACACCACAAACCATAAAATAACAGCATGACTAAGAAAAGAAAACCAACGGTACCCAAACCGGATTAACCCAGTTTAAAACTGGATAATTTATTCTTTTGAAGACTAATATAAAGTCTAAGAAAGAAATAATAAAACACAAAAAAGTCGAAAGACAAACCCATAACAAAAACAATTTGATTTTTGAAAAAAGGACACAACCAACGGAACATAAGAAAGACCAGCATAAACCCAACATAAAACGTTATCACATAACAGGACCTCTCAAAGAAACCGCACGAAATCATACTCCCACTCCTGGCCTAACCCACCAGAGAGGACGTCCTGAGCATGCTCTATAGCCGGCCTAACCCACCGCGCTACATCCACGCTTTGTGACCACACTTCTATTTTTAATAAGAGGTACTCAAGGGTGAGTAACTCTTCAAAATAACCGAACTAAAACAAAATGCTTTTGTGAAAACAACTAACTAAATTCATAATTAAAACACTGAACTAATAAAAATTTTATAAAATGTAAATTATACTTTGCAGTATATAGATCAGCATACAACATGACCCCACTACACTCGAAAAAGAATGACCAACCACAACCAATATGCCGTCCACAATCACAACTCAAAGGATTTAGAGTACGACTTGACTTCGCAGAAAAGGACTTCATTGAACTAGACCAATGACCAACTCGATGTTCAAGTATACGTACAGATCCGAGTTACAAGGCATCCCCTCCACGCACAATCTCCACGCCATTCCCAGACGAGGTCGAACACAAAACAAGTTCTCTACATAAAACAGAAAAACCCGTTATAGCAAACCATTCTGAAATCAGATTGATTTCGTTGGGTAACACCGTCGTTGTCACAAGAAGACACAACGATTGATGTCCCTAACTCCAGCGTCCTGGAACTTCTCTAACAAGAGCAACCGGACCAGAGTACGATGTTCGCCAAATACCAACGTCCATCATCCATCCTTTGAATTGCAGAAAGATAATTCTAAAAAACTCCATAAAACCCGGATGGGTGGAACCTGATCTAAACTATATTTTAAGATCGGATAAATTAGATAAAGTATTTAATATTAACCAATCATGATCCATCTAACTAACAACCCACTTATTTGTAAATGCTGAAATTACTTGTAATTTCAGCACCAGAGAGATTTGAATTTAACTTAGAAATTAGTTGCCTCTCCAAGAGAACTTCAGCAGCCGCAACAAACCAGTATAACCTAGATCTATTGAGCAGAGACTAGTTAAACACCCTGAGACTAGAAAGTATAAGAGTAAGATTAGGATCGGTATTAGACTAAGAAGTTGCACGAATCTATCCGGCCGAAAATAAGATAGCGTGACGAGCAGACGGTGTACCCTATCCGAAATTACTCTATGAGTTAACCACATCGGTTTTAACTCAGTAGTTAAAAAAGCTGAATGATGCAAAAATTTAACTTTCATTGATTGCCGACGAATAAGAGCTAGGTTTATGGTATCTGAAGGTGCTTTTAGAAAAAATGGAGTTGGTCATGCCGAGAACTTCTGAGGGTTTTTGGTATTCAGGATAAAAACCTCCTCATCCTCCCCGCTACCCATCCCTTCTCCCCTCCCCCTCTTTCCTCTACCCTCCCCCTCTATCCTCTCCCTTTTAAATCTCCCTACGACTCCTCCGCTGTAAGTCACGATGCAGTGGAATACAGCACGCTTAAACTCTTTTGTGTATATCTCCTGAAATAATGTGAAAATAAAAAAACTGCTTCATCTCTCTGCTACCAAGATAGATAGTTTAAAATGCAAACAAAAATTCAAAGCTTTTAAATTTAAAATTTTTCCAGCCCAATTCTCAAAAGAATTTTTCTCCGGTGAGATCTATCTCTCGTTTCTCGTGGGCCCGTTTCTCACACCACTATATTAACACGAGTAAATTGAAGCTGTAGACGATTTAAAAGTGTAACTTGAAAAAATATATACGCGTCGCCAATTATTCCTCATAACAAAACCATTTCAAAATGAATTGAGGGAGGCTAATTGGACTTATTAAATTCATACAGGACTCAAACTTTAAAATACAAAACTTGTTGTTATCAGAATAAATTGATAGTTTGGGCGAAATTTAATTTATCAAAAACAATTACAGACCAGTTAAAAGGCAGTCGGAACATTCAAAGCGTTGCCTTGATTTGAGCAGCCCGGTTCAGTTTTTATTAAAATTTGTTTTTGCCTGAAAATTTTTCATTTGAAAGATCAATTCAACCATTCAAACTATTAGTCCCGACTGAAGTCGCAAAAAAAACAATCTAATCTAGATTTTGCTTTTTTTAAGTTTGTCTGACCGTTTTTAGAACTTTATGAAGACTGGAAGAAACCATTATCTGTTTTCTTAGGATTACTCTTTTGTGGCGAAATTTGGAAGTTTCTTTCTATTTTTTGAACCGTGTTAAAATGATATACAGATACCTACGATTGAGCTGGATCTGTTTCTTTTTTGTTCATCTTTTTTAAACTGACCCCACTATTAAATAAAAATGGCGTGTAGCTCAAAACTGAAAAAAAAAGGCTAATTTAATTTTTTTTTGTAAAAAAAATGAAGTTAGTTGAAAGTTATCGCCGATGAAAATGATGACAGGCAAACCAATACGGTTAAAAATTGGCAATGGAAAACTGAACTGATACGAGGTAATTTTTCTTATTTGCACGTTAGAAATTTTTTATTCGCACGTTTTATTGAACTTTGCATGACAAGTATGGGGGAGTAAAATAAGTAAAACATTTTGAAATTTCCAATGTTTTTGTAATTACTTTAGTTTAAAACAAAACGTACACAAAAACTAGACTTTGAAGGGCACTCGGAAAGTTCTAGGGTTTGAGGTGGTTATATGAGTGGCTGCTGAATAAGACGACCAAGTGCCTCCGAATCTGATAGATTGCCCTGGAGAGGAAGAGAAATTGAGATTTACCCGCGAAACTGGCTAAACCTGGAGTCAGTTTCAGTCTGGATAATTTATTTGTACAAAGTGACCACAAAATGCACTGGTTAGATGCGGGTTGCTAAGTATTGTTTGAAAACTTGGTATACTCTTCATCATCATCAAGTCATCATCAAGTTTGAGGGCTCTTTTCTACTACCCTACCTTTCAACTTCAGTTTTGAAAAAATACTTGAATGTCGTTTTAATTCAATGAAAAATGGTCAGAGGAACAATTTTACTATTGTGAACACACTTTTCAACCTTACATCGTACAATCACTCATTTAGCCATACTAACTCATAAAACAACAGTAAAAAACGAAAGATGGAGAAGTAAAGGGCAAAAAAACAAACCTGATTTCGCGTGCAAGTGAATTTCTTTTTACCTGGTAGAAGCTGTGCATGGAGGGACACTGTCCGTCGCTGTCGTTCTTTTCTCCGAGGCCTTGTTGTTATTGTCCCCGCCTCCAGCTGTTTAAAACAATCACCCACTTCTAATACTGTTCACGGGCTTTACTACTTCATAGAATCACTACGTTTCTAATAAAATAAACATGATTTTTTTATGAATTTAAAAACTGATAGAATCAGATCAGACCAGTCAATTTTGAGTCGTCTCTGATAAATTGTATGACAACTAATTGTACGAAAAAACTCAATTAAAACTTAAATTAGTTGGAGTGTTTTTCATAATCATATATTATATTATATATCAATATATTATAAATAAATATATTATAATTATTAATAGTTAGCTGTCATTCATTACAACCAAAAATTTCAAAACGTTTCTTGATAGTTATAATTTACCGTTATTGTATTTTTCATCATTTTAACTAGATTTCTTCTTGAGCTTACTTTGCAAAAATAACGAAGGTATAATGTACGAAATCAGGGCTGTGAGTCTGTTATAAGACACAGTTAAGAATTCAGAATTAACAAGAAAAGGATTGAAAAAAGAATTTCTTTTTAAAATTTTTTCTTACAAAACGATATCTAATTTTCGAAGCGCTTCGTTTCACGCACGCGAAGTTTTTGTCTTCGTTATACAAAAAAAAACAATTTTTATCTTGACAAAAGCGAAGACCAGCTAAATTTTTTCAAAATTCATACAGACGCGAGATTGTGTTTACAAGTAAACAAAGTTGCATTTTGACCAAACATAAACTATGGATTTTTTGTTAAAAAACTGGCCAAAAGTTTTTAAAAAATATATCAAAAAATATAGAAACAACTAATTGTGCAATAATCATGAAGATGTCGGACCATGTAATTGGTGCCAATTCTCTAAGAAATAAAGATTTTAAAGGACATGTTTAGTATTTAGTAAATTTAGTTTTTAGTAGTTTTTAATGAAATTGTAAAAAAAATCAGATGCGTTGCAAAATTTACAGGATGTTCCGATCTCAGCGGTCTAAGAAAAAAATCTAGTCGAAAAAAAATTTAAATTTTCGAGTTTTTTTCACAAGAATTCAGTTTGTGTCTTTCAATTTTCATGCTGTTTTTTTTTGTGACAAGTACTGAAATACGTAAAAAACTGAAAAGTGGCGAGGAATTATTTAGTAAGAAAAAACAAATCCGATGAAGAAATAAGTGAAAATGTCAGCCTTAGGTCTAAAATTTTCAGTGAGACGTGGCGGATTTACGAAACAAAAACAAATTTTTTGATGTTTTTATGTCAACGATATTGATTTTGCGAGATCTTAAAGCACTTTAAAGACACTATTTTGACAACGTGGTTGAGATTGTGCAATTTGCGCTTCTTCACCTAATTCGTCATCAAATTTGTTGTTTTTACTAAAAAATACCTCCCCACTTTTCAGTTTCTTACGTATTTCAGCAGTTCTCACGAAAAATAGCAAAAAATCGGAAAACACAATTGCACAATCTCTGTGTTTCCGCTTTTGCAAGGTCCACGAGCTGGCCCAGATTTGAGTTTTTCCTACTGTTCCTAGTCCTTGCTTCCAGCCCTTGGTAGAAGCATTGTAACAGGAACCTGTCTTTAACATTGCCTTGGGAATTGGTAACTAAGGAAACCCCGCTGTATGTTTCAAAATTCGTAATAACGACACGTCTCTCTATCAAAATAAGTGTCCTCCGCGCTTCTCTTCTTTGGGCTGGATATTTTCAATGGTGAGATTGAAGTCATCGGTTTTTTCGTTGTGGATCCTTCATAGTATTAAAGCCCTCCTTTTGTCCTGCTAACCGTTCTTAACACCACACTCGGTGTTGTTTTTGACGGTTCTCCAGGTTGTTCGTCCGATGTGTCTCGATGCGTGTTAATGGCATTTACTTCACTAGTGCCGGTGGCAATTGCACTAGTAAAAAACCGTTTTTTTACAAATGTTGTGGCCTCTTTTCTCAAAATGGCGGTATAATGTGTCGTGTTACAACTGTCTTTGATGTTGTATCCAAAGTCCCCTCCTGCTGGTCGATTGTCCGCCTGGGTGAATGTGTGCTTGGTCCTTCTTCTCTTAATTTTATCAGCATTTCTCTGGGCGATGATACGTATCCTCCCATGGATTGTGGCTTCTGGTTATCCATATAATGTGACTCCAGGTCCTCCTCTTCTGATGATAGCACCAATGGGCTATCCGGATGGGCTATACGGATTTCTCTTTCCACACCACACTCACATCTTCCAAACTCGAGTATGGTACAGTTTTCCCGGTGGTCAGCTGAATTACCGAAGGTTTCGCCTTCGGTTAGCTTCTTCCCCCTTCTGCTTTTAAGCGGTCTGCCGACCTCTCTGATGCCAATGGTCTTCCAGCCGTATTACTCTTCATTTCCTCTGCTAAAATTGTTCTATACACAACTGGGCTCTCCGTGACGTTAGTCCTTCCGATGAACTATCAATGTTAATCGGGTTCTCTGCGATGCCTTAAGTAATTTGCACTTCTACGACCATTGGAAAAATTTTTTGAGGTGACTTCACCTCCGTTCCTTTTGACGCCGCCGTTTTCCTAGCATCCCGCTCTTGCTTTCCGCTCGACTCAATTGGCGCACTTTTTGGCAAGGTGCTTCCGAGGCCTCTGGTGCTTCCGACTGACTACCTAAATATATTGGGAGGTCAAATTTTTTCTAAATTTTCCCCAAAAACAAGGTAATCGTAAGATTTGTCTCTCTACTTACTTTTCTTTGAGTTGTTCAAAGTAAGGCTCCGATTTTATACAACCTTTTTTATTCTGAAATATTTTGCACTCTTGTTTCTGGGCCTATAACATCGAAGCATTGTGTGGTATAATTTCGACATTTCTAATTGCTGGAATTCCAGGGACCGCTATGCCCGAAATTAACGGGTACTAGATACGATCGAACGTGCCAATGGTTGACTCGTCGTCTGGTATCCCGTAGTCTTGCATTATCTTTGTATGGAACATCTTCTTGTTTCGATCTATCCAAATCAACACATTTTGCCATGACAGTTTTTGAACCGACGAGCTATGTGTAACCGAGTGCCAGATCGTGTTTGGTTTTCAACCGAAATATGTTTCAAACGGGATTCGCCCCATAGACTGATGGATTGCTGCTCCTTTTTTGTATAAGATTTTTTTCAGAACAAGTTTTAAAGCCGGTTGAGAATTCTGGAATGATCAAGCCAAACGTCTTTTCCGAAAAGTGCGGACACAACGTTTCACTAGGCCCATGGCCCGATGCATCCCTACGTGCGCAAAAATTAGTTCTATATCATTTTGTGTACAAAACTTTTTTATATTGATTTAGCACAAAACCTGAAACTTGATCAATTCGAATTAACCGCTGTATTGCATGTAGCGTTACATTTTTTTCCATAACTTTTCAATAACCGCCACTGTTGTACGAGTGGTTACCTGAATCATTGCAAGTTTCGAGAATCGATCAGCACAAATTAACAAATTCTTGTTCGTACCCCAGTTTTGTGGCAACGGGCCCAGTTTTGTGGCAACGGGCTCTTGAATTTCCTGAGTCGTTTCCTCCATCGGATCTAAATTTGCAATGTCCGTACTTGGTAAAACTCACTTTAATTTCGTACCCAACTTTATGCACTCCTTGCAATTTGCCGCAGTAAGTTCATTTTGGCGATTCATATAGGCTATATGTAACTATTGGTTACATCGCGCATCTTGAGCAGACGAGCAAGGCATCTGTGTAGCCGTGCCATTATAGGTGCCCGTAGCTATGGTGGAACTAAATTTTGTTGGAAGCATGGAATTTCGACGCAAAATGGCTTAAGTAGGGCCTAAGTTTTTGTTAACTGTGTAATCTTTACTCAACAATGCTTCCACAATGCAGTTCATGATTTCATCCGCTTTCATTAATATAGAGATATTTTCAAAAAAGCCTATCAAAAAGAATTGACGGGAACGTTTCCGCCGATATTACACGCGAATCAGTCGAAGGCTGACATATAGAATTCGTTCCGTGAACGTTAATCGATGGTATTTCTCTGACGTCCGGCCCTGGTTCATTCGCGGAATGAGAATTATCTGTCATTTCTTAAAAAATTTTCAGTTTACAATTTTTGCAATTTTCCGGGCGATGATTATTTTGAAAGCAAACTCTGATCAAATGACAGCTCTCAATCGTGTCGATGAGTTTTTTCGCTGCACATTCTTTCCGATTACGCAATTTGCGTTTGAATTTTGTTTTGTATATGACGGCTTTTGCGCTGAAGCTTTTCCGTTTACCGACGGCACTATTAACCTATGAATTGCATTAATTTGCGCAGCAACAAAGGTATTGTTTAAAAGCAAGACTTTTGCAGCTTCAGCAACGGGATGGCGAGATATTCAGTCAACCAACCCCAAATTCTTACCTGGAATACGATCGACTTCAAAATCGAATGAGAGTAGTCGATCGACCCACCAAACTAACCTTGTTTGTGTTGTTTTGGTTTTTTCTTTTTTTGGCAAACACATTAATAACGCCTTGTGGTCCTTAATTATCTTGAAGGGAGCCACAAATAAATAATATTCATAATGAGTCCTTGCCCGCACAAAAGCTGGCAATTCCAATTCGTTGAAGTCTTACTTTAAATCTGCTTCAGCAAAAAACCGGACAGCATAGGGAATAGGTTTCCATCCATCGAGATGAAGTTGTTCAAGGGCAGCCCCTAGGCCCTATTTCGACGCATCACACTTCCCACGTGGTTTTTTTTCACATCAGAATGATCTTTTTCCACAGAATAACTAACTGTACTGTTCATCGTTTCAAACGCTTCATCGTGTTTTCCTACACGTTCAAACCTCGAATGAATTTTCATTAGATCTTGCAAAGTTTCTGTTGTAGCCGCATAGCTCTGAATAAACCCAATGATTTAGTTAATTGATCCATGGTATTTTCTGGGTCTTTCATATTGACAATTTAGTCCAATTTTCGTTTCACTGACACTTTACCTTTATTAGATAATTGAAAACCTAACCAATCAATATCTTTGGCAAAATAGTGCACTTACTCCATTTTACGGCAGCTAATTTTCGTTCAGCACCTGCAAACATTTTTCAAACTCTTGTCAATGGCCTCTCCGACCCCCGCGTTCCAATTAGGATATCATTCAAGCGCACGTGTACCCATGGTAGATGGTCCACCATCGAATCCATAACCCTTTGAAATTCGTTAGGCATGTCCCCTAACCCGTAAGACCCGGTCCTGAAACGATGCGGTCCGATGATGTTACCGTCAATTATGCTGAAATTGCATTGTCGGCTAGTAGTGTCAGTTAACCCCATTTGTGAGTACTTGAGATCGTTGTACGAGAACCATATGGATGTGATGTGTTCCCACTGCCGAATTATCTACCAACTCGTTCATGTTTGGCATTTCGTTCCCCTTCCGACAGATTTGCTTGTTAGTCAGTTTAGAATTGAATGCCAACTTTGTTGAACCGTCTCGCTCAGTCATTAACACCGTAGGCAAGATGAAACAGTCTTCGGTACATTTACTTATCTTTACAATATGACTTTCTTTGAGCAAGCCATTTATTGATAACTCGGCTTCACGTGCTATTCAACCTTCCGATTCAATGTCCACGCAATTTTGAAAATTTTTTATTTACATCATCCGTTCCGCTGTAGAAAACAATTTGATTTTCCTCAGGAATCGTTCTAATGCCAATCAACCGATCTTGTATCTACAATTTGTGTGATTTCGTTTGAGAAATGAACGTTACCGGGTTTTCACAATCAATTTGAAATTCTATCCGCCAACGGTTGTGTCCCATTTCTGTTTCCAGCATTTTCCAGTTCTCTTTTCCTCCATTGATCTTTACTGTCTTGATGACAAACATCCCAAACTTTTCTTCTTCCTGTTGTTCGAATTTGCGAATGACATTTATCTCAAATTGCGTGAACTCTTACGATCCGTCCACTTGATTTACTTAAATTTTCTTGCGAAACTTCGCGAATTGCCCCCGGCAAATGCAATTGTCACAGATTGTATTTTCTGCTTCACAGAATTCTCTGTGGTTTGGTTTTAGCGGGTTTCCACATTTATGACATTTGTCTAGCACCTCACGACACCATTAGTTGGTACCCGTTAACTTAACTCCCATTTTGTCTTGTATTATTGGAAACGGAATTGTTTGGTCAACCGTTGTTAAATCTATTCCTTCCAAACTTTCGCAATCATCCACTAACTCTCTTATACATGAGTTCGCCCCTCTTTCTGGTTAGAGTAGACTTTAAAGCATAAAGGATCCGCGGGACTCAATATTTCTATGCACAACTGTTTTTTCCCTTCTTCGTTTTTCATGTTGAAAAAGAAAATGTCATGTACTCTCGATTCCGTCCGAAAAATGCAAATTACTTATTAGTACCATTCATTTCTTTTTGAAAAGTATTCATCGATCATTTCCACAACTCAACGAAAGTAATATTCACAATCTTCCGGTGTGGGTGTTTTTGATTGATATATATCTGCCCTGTTTGCCCAAAGACAAAAATAGCTTCAATTTTAGACGTTTGTCGTCTTCACCCCGGGTCGATCCCTAGAATATACTCCGTTCATCTTCCGCCCTCCGTTGCTCCTCTTCTCGCCATAGCGTTATTCCCGCGGTCTTTCTCGTCTCTCATTCCCTTTTCGCCTTTGGTCCTCTGTTCCTGGTGGCTCCTCCGGGTCGGATGGGGGTTGTCTGGCAATACATTAACTTGTAACAAATCTTCTATGTCAGTTTCTTCCTTTGCTATGACGATTAGTTGGAATTTTTGAATCCAATCCTCCAGCGATACCGGGGGTTCCTGCGAGGGACGGTGCCAGAAAACTTCAAGTCCGCGATAGGCCATATCCGTTTTTGAATGCGCTATGTGAAATTTTGCGTGCGCACTACTGAATTATAAAACTTAGAAGTAAAACGTAAGAGAATCAATATTTTTTATTAAACGCAACGCCAGCCACTTTCTCTACGCATGTTGAACGCTAACTCTAACGTTGACCTTGATGACGTTACGTAATACAATACAAAACATTTAAACACCTTTTAGGATTATATTATGCCCTCTACACCACAAACAAAATCTTAGCAGGCATAGTAAAAAAACAACGTTTTTAAATCTTTTTGGAAAGTTTTGACCGCGTTAATTTTGACGCGCGCTCTCCCTCAAAATAAGAATAACCCGGTGTCAAAAACGCCATTAAACAAAAATTTAGAGTCCGTTGGCCGAAAGTGGAGATGGTAAAATGATGCCAAAGGGGGACACTTTGGGTTGTAGAAGTCCGCGATATTTTTAAAATCATTTTTTGTAAAAACGCAAAGATCAACGAGCTGGGCTTTAAAATGATACCACGCTCGATACTTGCGAGGTTTTCTGGAAATCCCAAAAATTAAGCAAAAAAATAGGCTCTTCCTTTTACTTTGTCCCTACCCTTCTTAAAGTTAAGTAGTGCAGGTTTGAAACAATAAAAACAAAATTACCGAAGCAAGTTTAAAAAACGATCAAAACTGTGAAATATCCCGGATCAGTGTTAAAAAACCAGTCCGAAAAAGTTTTTTGGGACAATTGCTTGCAATAACTCAATTGTAGAAATTTTTGATTCAGAATATTTTCTATGCATAGTTCCTATGCGTTTCATTTGTGATGTTTAACTAAAAAATTGTAAGAATCCATCGATAACTCCAGCTCTATCAGTATTCGATATTAATATATTCTGTTAGTTACCATATTTTTTTGTAATTTCTGATATTAAAATTGAACCCGGTGCAGTTTTTTTATTTGTAATTTTTCTGAATCACAAGAAAACTACCAAAATCTTAGGAAGCTTAACAAAAGCAAGATCCTTTTCTTTTTCTCATCGGAACTTAGAAAAAAAATTTAATCAGCATATTTGGGCAAGAAAAAATATATTTTTCAAAACTTCGCTTTTTTGGTTTTAGCTTTAAGTTCAAAAATCTGTATCGGCTAAAGAAAACACTTATTAATTTTTTGTGAGATTGCAATCTTTAGTAAAACGAGTTCGCAATTGTGAAAAACACTATACCAAATTTTTCTCAGAAAAATTACAAACCTCAGAAATCAATCTTGATGGACGTATATATAAATTAGCATACAACATTACGAGGCCAAACTGTGCATTCTCTGCTTTGTAGGCGGAATCTGCAACAAGCCAAAATCAGATTAGTCGCGGAATCCTCAACATTGCTACTTTTTGATCTTCTGTACTGTTTTGGATTCCACAAACAAATACCTTAATCATTGTACCTCTCAGAATCGCTCCAAAAATTAGCGAATTTGCAGAATTTGTAACTGTATTTGCCGAATCCAGAACAGTTTGTGGAATCCACAAACAAATGATAAGACATTTGTATCGTTAAACTGAGCTGTTGCGGAATCCGCAAATTGTAAGTGGAATCCGCAAATTGTAAATAAGATTCGCAAATTGTAAGTTGATTCCACAAGTTGTAAGTGAAATCCGCATTTTGTTTGCGGATTCTATTTACATATTTGTTTCTATGAGGTAATGTTTTAAATTATACCTTTTATTTACTAAGTGTTCACCAACATGTTCAATCTCAGCTACGTTGATCAGTACCAGTCTCAATTCCTGTCACCAACTTCGATCTTACTGTAACCCAACTTCGATCCCAATTCCCAACCCAACTTCAATCCCGATTCCTGTCACCACCTTCGATCTCAGTTCCTTTAACCCTACTTCGATCCCGATTCCTGTAACCAAACTTGGATTCCAATTCCTGTAACCCAACTTTGATCCCGATTCCTGTAACCAAACTTCGATCTCAATTCCTTCCATCAATCTCAATTCCTGCCATCAATCTCAATTCCTGCAAAGTGAACAAATTGAACAAACTTATGAAGTAAACTCGCATCTAAATTAATCAATTCTTTTCAATCATCTAATTCATTTAAAATATAAATACTTTAGCTTAGCCTTTTTTGAGTGTTTTCAAATTGCCAACATATTGTTTGATAAGGCAAAATTTTCGGGAACTTTTTTTGTTTTTGCAATCAACAATTATTTTGGCTGTACTTGTTCAAGTTATGTTATTTTTTTATCTAAAACGGACTTATTCGAAATAGTTTCTCCTAATAGATAATTTAATTTTGATGAGCAAATGACACCAAATAGATAGTTTACTCTTTATGAGCGACTTTGACGAGCCGGCATATTTTTCAGACTGCATCCAGTAAGAAGAACACGGCAAACTACGGTTAATTTAAAGAGCTCAAATAACAACAAACAGTTATGACAACAAACAGTATACACAGTTCAAATTGTGCATTCCAAATCATAAAACAAATCCTGGGCGGACTTGGCCATATTATGTCTAAATACTTCTCGGTAGTTATCTTCGACGGCATATCTACCACGGCCTTCATTTATATGGCATCGGATTGTGCCCTTGAGGAAATCTCTGTGATCGTTGAACTTGAGAGATTTGATCAGAGTGTCTAGCTCACGTTCGTTTTTTGTTGGCAACAAATCCCACGTTTCTCCAGCACAGAATCCCAAGATTGATGGCATCCAAAAAGTCTTGAGGTTATACTGCCCAACAATTAAGCAGCACACTGTGTGCATGATAAACCAATGGCCTTTCTGGTTACTGGTGTAGCTGGAACCAGTATGAAAGTTTGCCCTGTTTTTCCTCATCAAAGCAACGCATCGTTTTATTGCCGAAAATGTCGCAAAAATTTGGCTAATTGGATGAGTAATATCACTCAGATCGCAGCTAAAATTGTTCTAAAACAAAGCACAGGGATTAAAAGAAAAAATCATTTTTGTTTTTGGAAAAACAACGAAATTAAAACAAACAGCTACTTACCAAAAAATCTTCTTCAGCAAGCTCAGGGTGACATCCGCATTTTCGATGGAAATCATTCCAGCAAGTGCTCGTTTCTTCGAATAATCCAGTTTCAAATAATCAACACGAAGCTTTTCTCCGGATCCAAGATAGTCGATCCTAGCTAACATCACAATTAGAATACGGCGTATAATTAGAATAAGGTATAATAAATTATTAAATACCGATAAAAATAAGAATCAGTTGCATCCGGAAATGCATTATAAGTTTTCAGGATATGAGATGAAATCGATGACCATACAGAATATAAGGATAGTTGGATGTGATCAATTAGTAGATTAGTTACACATTTGATTAGTTACACGATAATTTTACCTGTATTACACCGTTGATGAATGGAGCAAGTTTCAAGGGAAAGTCATTTTCTGGCAACTCAAAATATCTTCCTGCGGTTTTTCCTCCTTGTTTGTTTTTTTGGCCTTGGGCTCTGAGTGTTTTTGTTCGGGTCTGAATTTCTCAGCATCCTTAATCATGACTTTTATGAAATCGTCTGACAGTGATTCTCCGACGACTCGTTTCCTTTTGACTCACCTTGTGACTCGATTCTCAACTCGGAGTACATAACGTATAAAGTGCCACAGCATGATGGTCCACTCCCCGCAGTATCCTGAGGTTTGCCGACGAAACGAAATGTGCACTTGGACACGAAAGGGTCGTTAATGATGACAATTCCTTTTTTGACACTCCCAGCATGTTCAAAAAAGACCATCGAGTCCCTGTACAGCCGTCTGGGGTTGAACGACAGTTTTTTTTTTCTCGAATTCCGCCTTCCGCTGAAGACACAAGTATCACTGTGTTCGTGGAATTTTCCTATACTCCAGGCTGCTGCGTTTTCTTTGCCGTCTTCTGGGACACTAAAGATGGCATTTCCCGGCCAATGAGACCAAATAATCTTTACGCTCCAAAGGATACCTTTGATTAAGGATAAAATTACAGCTCTTTCCCAGTTGGAAGTGACGGCATCGAGGACTTGTACTTTTTCCTTTACCCGAAAAGTTCTGATTAGCATGATGAGGAGCGATTGTATGATTGAAATGAAATGATTCTTGGTTCAAAAATGACTAATGACAGTTTCCCTGATGCAGGACTAATGCGTCACTTATAATGACGGCTTCACTGATAAGAACTGCACTGTCTAGTTCCACTTATCAGTATGACGCCTTCATTATCATTTATCTGTCGTATGGTTAATCAGTCATTATTGCATAGATGCTAGTAGCCTGGTGTGCTAAAAAGAGTGGAAAGTGTCGGAGCTATTCCTTGGTGGACTCTTATCTTGATATCTTGGTGTTTTGATTAAATTGGTGCTGATAAGTGATGGGAGCTTTGCCGCTAAATCGGAGTCAGTTCATTCTCATCTTCTCTATGGCCATCGGCTTTTCCACACTATCGAGAAGTTGAAACACAACCGCATGACGAACATACACTCCCACGGAACCACGAGCCGATGATCTCACGGAATCGCAAGACTACAGGAATGACGACCCCACAGAAAGCCGCAAAAGGAATCATGCAGAGCCAGATAATGTAGGCGAAACTAAAAGTTGAAGGCAAAAAAACTTCAAAAGAAACACATTACACAAGACTAATAGGTTTTGGTGAACCAAACATTGAAACTAAATCAAATTCAATTTTAGCAACCTGGAAAAACCTCCCGAGCCAGAAACGCGATAATAAACGAGACTCTCAGAGAAGTCATTTTACAGAATTTTCAGAAGTCGAATGACGGCGCCGATAAAAGAAACGGATCCTTGACCCACAAAAAACAATTGACCTTGTTTTCGTTTTTTTTTATAGATTAGCATCATAAATCTGGAACAGCTCTGTCTTGTCTACCAACCCTAAGTTCGAGATGGAAAAGCTGAGGAAGCAAGCTTCAGAAGTTCACCAGAATTTGAACAGATACACCTACGAAGAGGTTCTGTTGGCAGTGCGATCCCGACATGACTCTCAACGTTACGTTCGCCAGGTGCAGCGCGCACAGATCTTCGTTCAGCAGATGACGACATGAGCTGTCAAGTAAAGTTAAAAACTTTTACTGAAAGCAGAAGTGGGCAACCCATGACCTGAAGAAGGCGGTTGACCATGTGGCGAAGCTGCTCAATGATGGATCAAGGAGAAAGTTTGAAGCCTGAAACATACCGCCAACGATATTGAGAGCTTTCCATATGAGGTTCAGGAAGAGTTGCAGAGTCGTGCATTGACCCATAGCTGGGTCGGCATATGTGATGTGATATTTCCCGTCTTTGGAAGAGGTACTTTAAAAGTTTAATGACTCGATAAATATATCGTATTAATAAAATTTCATTTTTTTTGAATCAGTAGTTTTGACTTTTTTTACTGTTTGATTGCTTTGCAATTTTTCAAGAAAGATGAAGTGTTGGTGGATTTCCACGGCAAAGTAGTCACCAACATGAATGCCGACCAGTACTGCCTCCAACCAGGAGTTCTAAGTGAATACGTATTGCAAATTGCGGGTCCTCCTAGGCGATTGATCGACGCTTCAAATGAGGAGTGCCCGTTACATAAATGGAGTGTTTGCCTGGGTCTTTTAGCGAACCACGCCACCCAGAAGAAAAACGAGGCCATTATGAAGATGGTAGAAGTTGTAGTTTCCCGCATAGATGAATGAATAGTCATCCTAAAAGCCAGGAGATACACTGTACCTTTCAAGCAACTGCGCTTTGACTATGGAGATAAAGTTGCTTAAGCGTTGTTTGACGACAGCAGTTAAATGGATTTTGGATTTTCTACAAAACTTTAAACTCGTTTTGTTCGAATTTAAAAGAGTTTGCGTTTGTGTTCATGATTTCACTTTTATAGCAACAATAAAATGCGAATGAGCAAAAATTTAAAAATGGAAATGGCCGTTTTCAATTAAATGTTTAAATTATTAATTGGTATATCCACGAATTTAGTTAAGTAATGGTTTAATATTTTTTCGTGGTTTCCACAGACAATGATTAAGTATTGGTTCGTAATTTCCGCAATCGTTCTTCTAGCTAGCCACTGTTCAAGCTGGTTATTGCTGGAAATCTTACTTACAATCTGCGGAATCCGCTAACAGTTTGTGGAATCAATAAAAACAAACTGTCGCGCTCTAATACAATAGTTTAAAAATGAGATTGGAATTTGAATTTAGATACAATTTAGAGAACATTAATGAATTAACAATATACAACACTATACGGGGAGTACAGCCCAACTGGCAAAAACCCGAGGACGAAAAAATCTTTCTTTTATTATCAGTTTTCGAATCAATTTAATTATCGAATAAATGAGAAATTAAAAGAATAACATGATCAAGAATGATTTACAAATGTCTAATCTAAAGCAACATTAAAAAATGAATGATCGACCGATGGGAAAAAATAAAAATATCCATATGAAAAATCGAAGTTAAACCTTATTTTAATAGCTTCAAATTTGAACATATGGAGGCTACGAATCAATTCGAATTTACATTCTAGGGCGTTCACGAATTGATTCGCAGCATGCCATGGTTTTGAATTTCAAACTAGGATTAGTTGTCACTGTTAATACCCTATAATGAAATCGGAATGAGTTCTTACAATAACAGCTAATACATAAAATTTAATTTATCCGAGTTGAACCGAAGTCATTATCATTGTTAATTTTCCTTGTCCCTAAGCATTTTGTAAAAATAAGATTCAATTTAACAAATCGAATTGTTTGGTTTGACAGTTTCAATTGGTTGCGTTAAACCGCGGGCGTGACTGTTTTTGACACGGCTATAAAGACTTGCACAGACAATGGTTAAGTATTTGTTCGTAAATTCCGCATTCGTTGTTCTAGTTATATATTCATTGCTCAATGCTGCTGGGTTATGAAAATACGGATTTACAAACCAAAATAGTCATTTGAATCAAATTTTCAAATTTATATTTAATTTCGAAAAGGATATATCCAGGAATTATTTAAGTAATGATTTAAGATTTGTTCGCGGATTCCATAGACGATGGTTAAGTATTTGTTCGTAATGTAAGCATTCGTTTTTCTAGCTAGCTATTGTTCAAGCTGATTATTGCTGGACATCTCACTTACAAGCTGCGGAATCCGCTAACAGTTTGTGGAATCAATAAAAACAAAGTGTCGCACTCTAATATATCAATTTATGAGTAAATATTACGTGAGATAATATAAAACAGCTACTTGGGTCCCTCTCACTTTTTTCAGAGGTGAGAGTTAATCGGAATTATGCTGAAGGTATCATCTGGGAGCCACTTAGTTTCATTGTCGTCCAAAGATGGTACAAATATGATACTGATGTCCACGAAAGTGCACGTCCCCGCAAAAACAAGTTGTAGTATTGGGAATATTACAAGGACAAAAGACCATTGTCGTAATTGTTTATTTAACGACCCAATTCTAAATTGGAGCGTGCCGTTCAAATTAGAACATCTTTTCACTAAATCAGATATTGACTGATTTATTCTTATAAGGACTATAAAATCTTGTTTTGAAAATCCACTACTGTTAAAAACTTGTTCAATTTTTCCCATTTTTTCATGCTCAGTATTTTAAAAGGGCGACGGTTATAGACACGTCCCTTTTGTCTTTAACTTGAAACAGGATGGTTAAAAATTCAGCAGTCTTGCCGGCTGCACCGCAATTCTCTTTGCTTTGATTAAGCAGAGATGCACCTGCAATGTGATGCATCAGAGAGAGTAACTAAGAAAAAACTGAAGGCTGCGGTCTTAATCAAAGGGGACTAATAATTTAAAGATGTTTAATTTGAAAAAAATCAAATAAAAACTAGTTGAAAAATCCCTAATAAGATAGGGAGAAGAAAGGAATAGGTGAAACCTGAATACCTAAAGATTGAATCAGCCGCCGGTTTATGCTTCCGAGCAAAAGGACTGGCCTGAAATCTTCAGTGTTTCATGGTCTGAAGTTAGCAGCGAGTCTTATCTCTTAACAGCTTCATTATCAAAAATTATAGTTTTTTCTTTTTCTCTTTTACACAAACATAGTCTTTTTCCAAATAAAATAGAGAAAAAATACTCTTTTTAAATTTGATAAAAACCATAAATCGAGATATGTACAATCGAGGAAACCCGGATCAGAAGGACGAAAAGGACAAGAAAACAGCTGACGACCCAACAGAAGTGCAGAAGTGGACTCAACCAAGGGTGACCCCAGAACACTACACAATCGTCGACCTTCTTAAGGAGATAAAATATTGTTGAACAAATAAGATTAGATAAACCCTCCCCACATAGGTATATTTCTTTAAGCTGTTCGATTCATCTATATAATCTAATAACCCTGTGCTTTGTATTTAATCCTGCTAATTATTTCATACCTTTTCTAACTATTGTTTCTACTATAATGTTTGTCAAGAAAACTTGATGATCAAAGGTGAGACTTATAACTTAGGATAAAAAACTAACAATCAAGCAGCAATGACCGCTTAGTAAAAAGTAAAGCAAATAAACTATAATCAGCGTTTTTCAAATAAAAAGCCAATAAACTATAAAACGCGTTCTCGTATGCGGAATTTTTGTGAGCTGATTTTGTTCAGCTACACGGAGGGGGTACTTGGGGCTCAGTATTTGGAATCTGAAGCGATTTTTCAGCTCTATGTTTCGTTAAAGCCGCGATTGCAGAAACCTTACTTTCAACGCCAGTTTGACCTTGCTTCATCAAACGCGAACGCTTGTCATTGACGTAAATAGCTGAAAAATTACTCCCCGGATGTAGCTGGTAAGATGTCGGATCAATAATTGATCAGAGTAAGGAGAGTCAACTAAGTATTCTAGCTTCAAAAACTTGAAATCACTACCCACAAACTTATGGCACTGGATGGCTGCAGGTGACAGTTTTTTTGCCAGCTGTTTCGTTTGGTTTTTGCCCAGTATCACTAGATTCCAAATCAGTTGTTAACTTGTTTCCAACTACTCGGTTTTGTAACCGTTCCTCTACAGTCATCGTTCCTTTGACCAAATTTTTGTCATCTTTCAGCAGAAAAAAGCAGTTGGGTGTCTTGGAATCTTCCCGAAAAATGGTTTGAGCTTTGTCTTTGGTTAGGACAGTACCTTCTAAATCATGGATCCATTTTTCCACCATAGCTTGTGGTGTTAGATTCGGTTTTGCTTTCTTTCCCGCAACTGCTGCCGCTGTACATCTGAAAGTACCCAACACATGAAATCGCAAACCAGAAAGCAGCAAACTAGATGGACGCTTTTCACCGACGGCAATTTTTGGAAATTCTAGACTTTTTTGACATAATGGTAAATACGAAGGGATAGGATTGGTTCCTACCAAGACGTTTCCCGCATTGTTTAGAAAACTACGTGTGCACTTGCCAGATTTGATGAGCTTGCCGAATGAAAAAAAAAACTTTCGAGGAACAATGGGTCTTGGTTATGCAATCTTCCTCCGCCTCGCATTGTCCTACTTTGGAAATCCTTGTTCGCATGGTGGTTGGCTTTTTTGCAGAAATCTTCCCAGGGACTTCGTATAAAATTGCTCACCACAAGCTCTGGCATTAGGAGTAATTTTAGTTTGTAGGGGTCAATCCTTGCTCTCCAAAGATGAGCACCGAATTTTGATAGTATATTTTAGCCCACTTTTCGTACTCTGAAGCGTTAAAATCACCTCTGAATCCCAGTAAATTCGTGCATTCATTCAAGCTTTTTCTCAAAAGTTCACTGGCATCTTTGGTGGTGATGCACCCGAGGCCTTTTCCAGAAATTTTTGAGACGAGACTCGGTTAGATGGCTTGTAGCACTTTCACAGACTTAACGTACATATCTGCATTTTCTTTGGGGCGAACAACAACTTCTTTTTTCCATACTCTTCCATTGAGATCTTCCATTTCTGTGCTAGCCTCTTTCATTTCTTCCTTGTAAGCGATGACAGTCAGCGCACAGATTCCAGAAACAGAGACTGCCACCACTTTTCCAGCTTTGTCTGTTCCTCTTATCGAGACGGTGGTGAAATGAAAAATTGGCTTTTTGGCCCCCCGTCTGGTCAAACTTTCCTCAAAGCGCTGAATGACAACCTTTTCGTGAGGATGCAAATCATCAGTTGTTTTTTGTGCCCTTTAACGAAGATCTGTTTCCACACATCGTGTAATCATGTGGGTGGCATCTCGACAAACGCATTGAATTTCTTCGATGCTGACCAGTGACGTCTTGGGTAACTCTTTTCGAAAAGGCACATTGAGTTCAATTCTTTTACCAGTATCTGGCTCGCAAAATAGTGGACGGAAGCCTGTAGTGTCATTTGACACGTACAGTGGGTACCTCGAGACTCTATCAGATGACTGCTCATCAGAGACACCAATAACCTGCCGCAACAAAAATGGTGAATCGCTACTATAGGTCAGCTTTGCTCCTAACTGTCTTAGGGAAATTGTTTGGCACTACAACCAACCCGATTCTTGGTCACCTGCTGTGGTGACACCAACGTTCTGCTCCATAGCGTATCTGCTGTCTTTTCCACGGTACGCTAAAAGATTTGTCGATTATGTAAGGAAAAAACAAAATATCCAGTTTTGCAGGCATGGACATGCAGATCCGATTTGAATTTGAGCAGACTTGAATTTCGTTGTTGATTTTCTACCTGGCTCAAAAAGATAAGATCATTCCAAATACTGATAAAATTCATCAAAGGGGTACATTCACAAACTTGAGTTCTCAGTGCGTTAAGACTTGGTTGTGGATTCCATTTACATTGATTAACTATTTGCTCTTAAATTCCGCACTGGCTTTTGTCTGTACGCAGAACTAATTTATGCTCTGCTCCATTTGATAAATATTGTTTTTTTGGAAGATACAGAGTACTGCGTGGAGCCAAAGTGCCTAATTTAGTTAAAGAAAAAATAAATTTAACCATATTGACTATATATAACATAGGCGATGCCGAGACATATAATCCAAAACAAAATTGACTTACCTGCGAAACAGAAAACGCTGAGAGTCGACTGTACACTAATGTCGACATCGAGGAGCCTGGTAACCTCCACACCACCAATCTCACAGCGGTCTCCCCATATATCCACGCCTAATCCTTGAAGCTCCGTGGTTTTCAGTGAAAGAAACGCAACTGCTTTGACGCAAGAAACTAGGTCACTTCGACATCCAGAAAAGTTTTCTCGGGCTTACAGAAGTTTGTAAAGTGAACCACTACTTCGGCGGTTGCTCGACAAACGTGTATAGGAGAAGGAACGAATGATTCGAAGCCTGTAATTTCAAGCCGAGATCGAGTAGTGTTGATAATCTCGTCAACGTTTCCAGTTTTTGTCGCTTTAGCCAAATCGTACTTGAAATCTTCCAAAAACCCCCGTTTCTTAAATCAGCGAGTAATCATAAAACGGGTCGAAAAAGTAAATATACACTTTTTGCGACCACCTTTCCAGCTTCTTCCATTAGTCCTTGGAGGCTAAATCTATGGCATCGAACATAAAGCAGAACTTGGCGCCAAAGTCTGTCGGATCCTTTTGGAGTGCGCCATTGATGTAGTTTCTCCAGTGCTCTCTTCTGACATGCTTGAAAATTGAAAATGGTGGTGCCTGTTTAAGGATGCGGTTGCTGAATTTCTTGATGGTTCTGAGGGCGATGGAAGAGATAATGGATGTGAGATTGCTGATTCTGTTGATGTCGGGGCTCTTGATGAGGTTCCTAACTGTTCTAAGGTGGTGTCGATCTGTTCTGATTGTTTGTAACACTAATAGGCGAGTATTCGGGTTTCGTTGTTTCTCAAAAGAGAAACTTGACCAGGTTCCTCCATTTTTCGTTCCACGGTACTTCCTTGAAGCCCCCTAGAATTAACATCTGCATGATTCCTGCTGCTACTGCAATCGAATGACTGCGTTGCCGTGGTATTGCTATTTTTCGTACAAGATCGTCAACTTCCAATGTAGTTCCATCGACCATTTCTGAAACTAGTCTTTGCACTGTTCGATATTTGTTTGCCAATTCTTTTCCTGCTTTTTCGTAAAGAAATTTAGCGTCTACAAATTTTCGATTATTATCTGATGCTATCGTATAGAGATTTCACAATTGTTGCTCCATACTTTTCTCGGTCATCGAGGATAAGTTTGTTGTATCGTGCAATTCGTTCATTTGTATGTCGTTTCGTACGCGTCGGTTTGTTCGTCCCGATTCGTATGTCGGTTATTTGTCTGTCAATTCGTATGTCGGTACGTCAAGTCGTATCGGTTTTTGTCGATATTCGTGTCGGTTTTGTTTGTCGGAATTGTTTCTCGGAAACTGAGTTCGAAAAAGGTGCAGTAGAAAGAATTTAGAAGGTTTTCAAATTGAATTTGGAATAGGTGCAGTGATGAAAGTATACAGGGTGTTAAGTGATCCATATCCGTGGAATTACCAATTCGACAAAATGTGACAAAATCCCAATTACTGACAAAAAATTCTGCAAATTCAGAAATACTGATTATAGTTTGTTGCAGTTCTGCAAAATCCTAAATACCGACAAAATCCCAATTACTGACAAAAAAATTCTGCAAATTCCGAAATACTGATTATAGTTTGTTGCAGTTCTGCAAAATGCTAAATACCGACAAAATCCCAATTACTGACAAAAAATTCTGCAAAATCCCAAATACTGATTATAGTTCGTTGCAATTCTGCAAAATCCCAAATACTGACAAAAACCAATAAATCAACCGTACAATTTCCCCAATCGATTTAGGAGGATAATAACCGGGGATCTTGGTAACTATTTCTCCCCCTATTGCAATGGGAGGGGGGGGCGGTAGTTAACAAGGTACAAAATTCGTCGGGGAATATTAGGGAGGGAGTTAACAAGGTACAAAATTTTTGTGGGGGCATGTTAGGGGATATATCTTTATAGGGTGATATTCCCTGGGTTGAACCTACTATAGTGGGCAACGGGGGTCGTTACAAAGGTACCAGAGGGGAGAAAATAACAAAGATCCAAAACCGCGGTTTTGGATCCAATTATTTTTTCCCCTTTATGGTACTTTGTTTTGAATATGCCGTCAAGAATTGTAATTTAAATTATTATTATTGAAACGAAATTGATTTATTAGTATTCAAAAACCGCGGTTGATCCTATCAATTTAATTTAAAATTATTTTCATATCTGATTCGGTTTTATTTTCTCGATTTGATGTCCTCTATCCATTACCGATTAAACCGATATATGACTAGCTACGAGTGCAAGAGTAAGGCCATCATCATCCTGAACGTTTTTCTTCAAGTGTCATTTTTTTAAATTAAATTGGGTGATAAATGATTTCAAGGGTAATAAAAATATGTTGCATCTCAGATAACCTCGTGTTACTGATTATTTGCAAAGGACGACTGTGCTTAGTTTTCAGTTTATCTATGAAAACTAACGGGTCTGATGGGTTGCAGGTAAAGAAAATTGCTACCAAACCAGAGGTCACTGCATCAAATCCGCGTCTTTTAAAACAACGAAGTGAACGTGCATTACAATTATTGTGGCCTTAAAGACGTTTGTCTTTCAAAACACTGTATATTGTAATAAAAATTGATAAATTTTGCAACGAGGGCTAACGATGTTGTATCCTAATCATAGTCCGCATACCAATTTCTGTAATAAATTCGATAATTTGAAAAAATTTACTGTCTAAATTTAGTCCTTGACTGGTTTTGTTTTTCTTTTCGTTTTCAGAGTGCGACCTACAATTTTCGCAAAAAAGCAACATGGTCCGCCATTTTGCTGAAAAGCGATGAGAGAAAAGGGATGCAAAACTGAAGAAACTGACTTGCATGTTCTGTGGCACGGAGGGCTTCAGCAACTGCTACAGAACTGCAGAGCACGTGTTGTCGCCTGGATGCTGGGAGAGGATAAGAGCCAATTGAAATTATGGGCTCAAATGAAAGCTGCTCTCTCCCACTAGGAAAAGTTAATACTTCGTGCGGGATACTTATGAGGGGTGCCAATTACCATTCAGAGCGAAGCAGAGGAGGGCAAGTTTGATCTGCGAGGATGAAATCAGCGATGATCAGAGTGAGTGAAGATGTGTGCTTTTGAAATAAGATGTGACAACCTATCGATCCATATGTTTTTTGATTTTATATTCAAACTGTTTTAGCACTAAGCCAAATAGACAACTAGACTGTATTACGACAAGGACGAAGAGCAAGACGACGAGTTGGATTACAGTAAAAAATGCGTTGGAAACCAGCAGAAAGACTACCAGGACCATCAAGCCGACGAGCAAGACGACCTCCTGGAACAAAAATGAGCCGTGAAGAAATGGGCATGATGTGACGACTTGCTGGTGCAAGCAGGAACCAAACAAGCCAGATGCGACGAGCGGGTACAAGTAGGAACAATTGGCGACAATTTGGAGCAAAATGGAGCCGGAGGATGAGGAATCAGTTTTGAACATTTCAATTGTATGTAACAAAACCTCGTTTTTCTTTGCGATATAATTGTCCATCCACTAGTCTGCAAGTATAATTGTCCTCCCACTAGTCTGCAATTAAATCAACATCACTCTTTTAGCCATCCATTTTACTGAATGACGGCAAAATCTCCAAGGGCACTGCTCCAGGTTTTGTTGGTAACGAAGTGACAAGTAGTATCGATGAACATACCTCGGAAGTTGCCAGTTGTCAATCGGTGCGCCAGCTGCGCCAATTAGGATGATACCACTTCCCGGGGTACCGAATGGACCGTGTCTGAGGCCCGATCCACATCCTCTCGTACCAGAGTTTGTTTCGCTCTTTCCTCTACCAGGCTCCATTTCGTTAAATCATAGTCTGGTTGACACAGATCTGAGGACAGATCAACGACCTCCTCTGGTGCGGTTACAGCAGAAACCAAAAACTCTTGGAAAACCGCAGAGTTTTGCCGTGGTTTCAGGCAGCTCTTGTAGCACGAGTGCCAATCATATTGACCTGTTACCTCCAATTGATCATGGCGAATTAGGAGAGTGACTTTCGCAAGTAAGCAACTGAACCGAAAACTAGTTCAAAGTCGTTATAATTAAATTTCGATCATGTTTTTTGGGTATTTTGTTAGATCCTGCCTGCCTCAAGTCTAATACAGTGCGTGCCTGCTGTAGATCAACTGGATCCATTCAGACTGGTTTATTGGCCAACAAGGAGCTTTGTTAGTTCCATCGACTAAATCCATCGAGGGGATCAAAAGCCAACTATCTGGGCCTGCGGATTGTTGCCAGTTTGACAGCCGAATGTATGGGGACAATTTCATTGACGAAATTTTGAAGGAATACCCCGAGGAACTCAGAGCTAGACGGTACAGCTTAAAGGAAAAGGTAATCAGTTTGTAAAGTTATTAGACTCCTAATAAGGCTCCAGTTTTCAAATAAGTTTAACCTCTTATTTGTGTTCAATCCTAGGAATATTTACGATCAATTAAGCCAGCTGATGTTCAAAGTTTGTTCTGATCAATGCCGCCAATGTTCTGGAACATCATTGATGCTGATGCTCCCTTGTCGACCGCCACGAAATGCTCTGTCCCAAAAATTAGTCAAGGATGTGTCGTTGGGACACATACATAAAAGGAAGTTGGAGAAGACAGAAGTACCGACGAAGGAGTCAAGCTACCTGCTGTTATCACAGGCTGGTGCAATAACACCATTTCACCAGAATTTCTCCGGTACATCAGTGA
Organism: Symsagittifera roscoffensis; assembly: GCF_963678635.1. Lineage (NCBI taxonomy): Eukaryota > Metazoa > Xenacoelomorpha > Acoela > Convolutidae > Symsagittifera > Symsagittifera roscoffensis. Next base: position 77,315,763 of record NC_087062.1, on the reverse strand, counting down.
TGTGCGTTTTAGTGAAAGGTTAATTAAACTTGGTGCACAATTTTTTCAATGAAATATAGACATATGTTCCATTTCGTTCTTTTTTCTTTTAGACTGCAAAACATTTTTTTTGATGGCTTTGTCGGTCAACAACAAGCAGATATTCCAGGAATATCTGATGCAGCAATCTCTAGGTTAGAAACCGATGTTTCCCGGGGATGACTCTCGCTGTGATGCTGGAGGGTGTCAGAAAGTTGTTCTGACAGAGCGCGAGGCCCTCGTTATGCCAGCTGGCATGATACACATGGTTGAAACGCATTCAGAGTCAGTGGCTCTGTGTGTCAATTTCATCCATCGTGGACACCTGCTGAAGGCTGCCAGAGCTTTTCGACATGAGCGGAAAGACCAAGAGCACTTCAGCAGCTGCTACCCTGCATTTGCAATGTTGGCTCTGAATGAGCTTATGGTGTATCTGTGGTTAGTATCAAAAATTAAACTGATACATTTTGACGAAATAAATGAAAATAGAGAAAGATATTTTTATAGCACCAGAGACACGATACCGCCGCAAGAATTAGAAGATCTGGAGGAGGTCTGGAGAATTCTGAAGGCGCACGACAAAGAATCAGATAATCACCTTGCCAGAAAAATTAACGTAAGTACTTCTGGCCGAATTTCATCCCAAATACTGAAATAATTTCTTCTGTATCGCAAAAAATGCACCCAGTTTAACCGCATATCCTGAAATACTCAATTGATCCCCAAAACTGAGTTTCGATATCCCGTATACTGAAACGCTTATTTCATCCCAAAACTCAGTTTAACTTTTGATAATTTTGTATTTTAAGCCAACAACTAAGGAAAGGATGGCGAGTAAAGGAGATATGGACAGTCTCTTCCAACACCATCGTGGGTCATGCGGAGAATTGCCAGTGGGAGCTTTTCCTGCCCAAATATCAGTCAAAAGGGCCTGAAGACTTTCTATTACCACATTCGAATAATAGATAATCTGTACAGTTTTTTCAACGAATATGAGAGGAATATGTACAATATGTCTAGATTTATTAAGTGTTATTTAAAAAACACTTCTTTTTCTGTAAATTGAAATATGATTCTAATTTTTAGCATGCAGTCTGAGTAACTAAAAGAATTATTGAATTTCAGAAAACATGATGAATGCGAAAAAATAACAAACGCAGACAGACGATAATGAAATGTGCCCTATCTGCTGTGATGATGGACGGCATCTAATCAAAATACACGAGGGGGATGTGGCGCACAAGCTGTGCTTTATCTGCTGGCGGAAGGTGTAGGATGAGCCTCATCGCAAGTGCCCTTTCTGTTGGCAGGACTTGCCGACTTTCCACTCGTTCATGCACTGGTAACTATTGCTTTTGACCTTAAAAATTGTTCAACTAACTAAGCCTGGTGCCATGTGAACAACCTCCACTTTTGACCACTAACTTGAACCTTCCAAATGTAAACCACAGAAAAACATCCAACCCTTCTCCATATTGATCTAGTTTTACATTTGTTTAGTTCCTCTGACACAGACGAGGAGCCAAATGACGAGGATGACGATGAGGAGGCAGGAGACCAGATAGAGGTCGAGACAGTGGTGCCCTACTGTGACTCGGAATTGGAGTCGGAACCGGAGCAGCTGAAGAGTGTCTCCGACTTTGAACTGCTCTCGGGCAGTGACGAGGAGGAGAGCACTGCCTTGGCCCCTCTTGCGTTGTCCTACGTGCGGGGTCGCGGTCGCGGGCACGCTGTGGCCTGGGATGGCCGAATCGTCGACGACTCATCCAGTGATGACGACACTCGGCCCTATAATTGGGTATGCGGGTGGGAGCGCAGTCGCCGGGACTGCAAACCTGCGAGACGGGGCTCGAGCCCGAGGACGAGGCAGAACCTGTGGGACATCCCAGCCTGGGTTCGGACCCTCGTCCTATAAGTTCGAAATCTCAAATTATATTACTAAAATGGTGGATGACTAGTTTATTAGACAACTTTTTTTAATGCATATTCCGCCTTCGTCACATAGTCCAACCGCCGTTGTCACACAGTCAAATTACCAGTAAATTTCAAAATCTCAAGTCTCAGAACTTGTTACCAAAATATTTTATGACTAGTTTTTCAGAAAACTGTTTTCTTAGTGCAAATAATCGACTTAGTGAAATCAAAGAGAGTTCAACCGTTTTCCATGTGCTCAAACAGACTTCAATCAGAGATCAACCGTTTTCCAAGTATAATCCACACAGTCAGATTATCAGTAAGTTTCAAAAGCTCAAATCTCAAACAGATTACTAAAACAATTTATGACAATCTAACCAGCAAACTCACTTATAATCCACACAGTCAGATTATCAGAAAGTTTTAAAAGCTCAAATCTCAAATATATTCCTAAACAATTAATGACTAGTGAATTAGCAAACTGTCTTTTTTAGTGCAAACAATCGCCCCCAGTATTTTGGTGCTAAGCAAATGCCGTCACAAAGCCAGTCATCAGCCAAATGTCGTGTCACAGTATGCCTCATTTTTTGCCTAATTTAGTGCAATATGCCTCATAGTATCGGGCGCCTCATCATCATTTGCCGGTCACATAGTGATATCAGCCCACTTATCCGTAAAGAAGTCTATTACAAAACTTTAGTTAATTGGTCTTTTGTGCCAAAACTGCCTTCCAAGATTGTGCTTCCTACTGTGCTTCCTGACGTGAATACTTCTATATTGGTGCGCAAATCATTCAAATTGTTTAGTTTTTGTAGTTAGGGGAATTAAAATTCCCAAAAATTTCTTTTTGATTTGAGAAAATTGGCTCTACTGAAGCTAATTGTAATTGTTTTTCGGATCCACTCGTGTAATCTTAATTATGCGCCCAAATGATAAAAATGTCGGCGGTATAAATTAACCAAAGATAGATGCTTACACTCAAAACGGGTTCATGACGATCAAAATGTGGTGGTTTTCTCCTGTCTTAAAATTTATAGAAATGTATCGTCATTCCTCATTTTATTAACTCACTGTTCATACCTCCTTTTGCCTTCTATAATTATGTCAGAATTTGCCGCTCCAATATCAGAATTTCCTGGGGTTTCAATTGATCGCTTCAATGGTGAGAACCTCAAATCTACAGTTGATTTTCCTTCGCACTGTCATAGAGATCACACGGTGGGCCTTAATGAGCCTGAGCTTTTCGATAGGTTAAAACGCTATAACTTTAAAATTAACGTCATAAAGTTTCGGCTGCTTTGTTGAGTGCCTTGCCGCTTTATGTTTTTTAAATACATATATAATACATCTGGATTCAGATAGTGAGATAACATTGAATGTTTCATCGGAAGGGGACGAGACTCATACCCTAACTGTCACTTTTATTCCTGCAGGTCACTGTCCAGGTTCAGTTAAGTTCTTACTAGTTTCCAAAGAAAAATTTGTACTTTTTACTGGCAATTTCAGATGGCAAGTTGGTCAGACGAAGCGAATCAATCATCTTTTCGACAATTTACAAGTATGTGCTGTTCATAATTTTGATAATATTTACATCAACACAACGTTTTGCAAAACAGCTTCCAATTTCATACCTTGTAGGGACAGCTGTCTTTCAGATATCTTTCAAGCCGTGTCCGCATGGCTCTGTTCATTTCAAAATAATGGGGTCCATTTTTGTAGAAAAAAAAACTCGCTACTGTTATGAGTTTTTGATGAAAGAGCTCGCACGTAGATTCAACACTAAAGTTCACGTTTCATTATATTATTATCAACTGTACAAATTTGTTCCGTCAATTCAAAATTGGCTCACCTTAGATGGCAAAAACACCAAAAAAATTTTCTGCAAGCCGTCGTCTGCGTCTGCGAACTTAAAACTGCCTTGCAAGCCGGACATCCCAAGTCCAGAAATGCCTACAATCATTCCAACTGCAATGTTCTTCACTAAAAAAGAGATAATGCCTGGGAGATTGGTTAAAGCATTGTCTGAGAGAACCGTTCGGTGCTGTTATTCTTCGCACTCTTCAGCTGACGAAATAATTGGTTTCCTTTCAAGTCTCCAGTTCGAAAGTATTACATCCTTCGTTTGTGCGGATATTCCACTTGGCTTTGTGAAAGCTTTTATTTTAAATACGCTCAAACTTCAGAATCCAAACACGTCAAACGAGTACAAAAATGCGGAAAGAAAAAATTAAATTCAATAATAGAGGTAAACGCAAACTTCATCTAGAAAAAATTTCAACAAACACAGCAGACTACGAAAACCATAGTGAGCCATTGAGACAACACAGACGCCTTGTCGAAAGTGGAGATTTCGAGGAAAAGGATTCAGAAAGAACAGAAAAATTGATTCAATTGCTCAACAATATTCAAAAACAATATTTTACTTTTCGTACTGTGTTTTTTAGTTACCGCTTGTTTAAGATTTCTTTTTCAGTTTTAATTAAACGAGGATACAATTTTAATAGAATCGAGCTGTCCTCTATCTCGTCTCAAATACTGAACCATCTCATCTCAAATACTCGTCTCAAATACTGAACCATCTCATCTCAAATACCGATGAGTGCGATGATAAGTTCTGAACCAACTGAACCATCTCATCTCAAATACTGATGAGTGACTTAACTGCCCCTATTTCAAACATGAACTGCCATTTCAAACCCTGAAAAGCAATTTCAAACCCATTTCAAACCAAAACGAAAGATTTGAAATCCGCATAATTTAACCAATGTTTTAAGATTCGTTTGTGGATTCCGCTGACAAATGGATAAGTCCTTTTGCTTTTCAAACTGCGCGTTCCTATAGATAAAAAATCTAATATTCCACCTCTAGTTTTTAATTGTTCATATGCAAGTTCAGTAAGAAACAAAAATGCGGAACCCACTTACAATAAGCGGAATCCACTTACACTTGCGGATTCCACTTACATTTTGCGGAATCCACTTACAGTTGGGGAATCCAGAACAACTAGCTATATTTGCTTGTTGCGGAATCCGCAACAAAACAATTGTGCCGACAAAACTTACGTTACAGGTATATGTATGCGGAATCCACTGAAATTTTGTTTGTAGAATCCACTTACACTTAGGAAAACATTTTAGGACTTATCTCTGGAATCCAGGAACATACAGACACAAAATTGTGCTACTATCCAGTTTGGCCTCGTAATGAACTAATATCTTTTCTACTTTTCTGTAAGCAAGTCCGAAAAATGCTTCTGCAGTTCCATCATTTGTATTTGAAAGTTGTTAAGTTTTTCGGTTATTTAAAATTTTTGTAAATCAGTTTGGTCGTAACAGTCTGTGCTACTTGCACACCAACCGGCTATATTTGCAAAACCAGTCGACAAAAATAAAGCTTTCTTAATCGATCACAGACAAATTTCGGTTTTTGAAATAAGAGTTTTCGATAGAAAACTACAGACTACCTCAAACATAGCGATGCCATGAGCTCGATTTGAAAAAATTAAATTACTGAGACTCTTTTTTTTTGTTGTGACTGCACGAGCTGGCTGTTTTAATGGACTATTAAGACATCAAATAAGGTCATAAGTTGCTCATTTGTTCTTAGTTATTGGATTTGTGTATAATTTTGCTACATCAAGACCCAATCCAACCAAATAAGGCGCTGACAATTTGGTTGAAACCATTATAAAAAAATCAATCCAAACGTAATTTCAAACCATTGAAAGTAATGTAAAAAAGTTCAGTTTTTTGAATTTCAGAAAAATGACAAAAAGTTTGTTTTCAATGTGGTTTATTCTCCTGACTGAGCTGAACTCTCGCAGGGGCGGATCTAGAATTTAATTAGGTCCTAATTATCTCTTTTTAGGTCGACCAAATTGATTTTCTGCGCTTTACCAAATCACTATAAAGACCCTATTTTGATCAAATGTTCTGCGCCGACGATTTTGAAAAAAGGCCAAAAAAGGCGTTTTTAGGCACTTTTTGAAAACTTTTGAGGAAAAAAAATCTTTATTTTTGTGCTGCGTGATCCCCTCTCAAAAGGGCCTTTTTTGAAGGCGCCTTCAGAAAAATTTTAAGGCCAGCTAAAAATGAATATCTCAAAATAGTACAGAGGGGGGTCCTTTGGGTCGGCATGGGGTCTAATCCCTGAGGAAAGGGCGTCTCCCCCAGCCCGCCCCTGAGCTCTCGAAATAATAGTGTTGAAACTTTTTTGTAAAATTTTATTTAACCCAAATTTTGCTGCGTTGCTAGTCGTGAAATCTATTTGATTTTCGAACTGAAATGTAAAGGCTTTCAAAACATTCAGAATTATTGGCTGGGTGCCACTATTTTTGTGTGTTTCGTTAAATGAGCTCTGACCTCTTCTATAGTGAACTAAATACTAATTGGATACTGTCCAAAAGTACTTGAAAAATTTTAAGAAATATGGCGTCACTCATATCACCTGCGGCTCCTCCTCCTCCTCCTCCTTCCGCTTCAATCTGGGCTGCCCTGGCTTTGGCTTGTTTCTTCACTGTGACCCAGATGTTACAGTAGGACACACCCATCACCACACAGGTCGCCGAACCCACCAGGAAGTGGGTCACGTACATGTAGGCTTTACTGCCCGTTTCCACGCCTAAAATTCCTATCTATTTCATATATTCATATCAGTACACATTTAATGTTATAACTTGTGTTTTTAGTTGGATCATTTTGACTTTCGGTTCTTAAACAGATACCTGCCAATTGTGTGTCTATTCGAAATCCATCGGATTTCGTGACGCTTTGCAAGCTAAAAGGAACAGATACGGTTTTATTTCAATTATATATATATAATTACAATAAGTATATGTTTTTTTTTATAAAACTCTACTTATTTAAACTCTACTTATTTAAAACTATTTATCACAGTGTTATTAACAATCTTTATTATTTTGCAGTCAACTGATTCGAGCCTGCGGAGAGTTTTTGCTTTGAGAGTTTTGTTTCTCCTCTGTCCAAGAGAGACCAAAAATTAAGAACCGATGCGAACATACGAGATTGCAGAAGAGAAGAGAATTACAAAGGAGAAATGGAAATGAAGAGGCATGAAAAGACCGATACCTTGCAGACAAAAAAATAAATCCATCTTATATATGGCCCTGGGCTTTGAAAGCGGAACATTGTTTTTCCAAAAAAAAACCTGGTGAAAAGTACTCTCAGTCTAATTTGAAGAAATTTTCGACCTTTTGGCATCCGCATTTTTTAAACGGTCGAATATCACCTGCAAGCTTTACAACTTGCTAGGCCGCAAGCAAAAAAGTGTGTGAACCGTATTGCGAGCGCTTTCAAATTTAACCAAAAATAGACATAGAAGAATCATCTGAACTAGATTGGATACGCGACATCTTCAGTTTAAATATAGAGAAATTTTGATCTCCAACGGAGACTTCTGTCAGAAACACTGATACTAGCAGACACTCTAAATTAAGCTATAATTAGCAAAAAGGGACATTTTAAACTTACGAACATAGCGCAATCGAGTACAAATTGTAAAGTGCAAAACTTAGTTTGTGAAAAAAAAGAAAAACTAGCTGGAACACAAATAAGACAAACTCCTTCATGAAATTTGGAAATGGTTATCAAAGGTCAACTGAAGGCATAGTCGGCGAAAATTATTGTGTATGACGCCTGGAAACGAAAAAGAGTTTTAAGAAGATTGTGTATGTTGAAATCAAACAAATGGACTGTAAGTACTTAAGAAGAGGTGAAAAAACTCAGAACTGTTCAAATATTACATCGGAACGAAAGACTGAAGATGCAGAAAACTTTGAAGGAGTAAAAAATCTCTGACGAGGACGGACGGGAAACGAAAAACAACCAAAATATTTTAAATTGGGAAACGATGCAACTGTAAATAAGAAATGAACAATTGGAACAAAGATAGTTTTGTTTGCTCAATTTTATAATAAGAAAAAAGAACGGGTCGCACAATTTAACTTTAGATTTGACACAGGTAAATGGTTCTGTGAGAGTTATTGAAAAATCCGAAGCATCCATGAATCAATCAATAACTTCGCCCTTCAACTCTCAAACGTAAAATGAGAGACGTATGGTTTAATAGTTTCAATCTGACAAACGCTCACAATCAAACAAATTAATGCAAAAAAGCAAGTAAAAAAAAGTAATTTTAGCATAGTAGGAGGCAAAATTTTTGTCAAAAACCATTTTTTTACAGATTTTTCTCGAACAAGTTTTAGTTGTCTCAAAAAGATCACTTGACGAAATACGGCAGTTTTTTTGAAAAAAACTAGAAGTCGTAAAAAATAAGCACACGATGGTAAATTGAGAAAAAATTGCGTTTCTCCAAAAGAAGTTGAATGGTTGTGATTTGAAATCTCAGAAAACGGAGTAAAGTTTATGATTCAAAAGGCAGATGTCATGAGTAACTTCCCTAACCAGGAAAAAAACATCTCAGAAATACGACTTATTTTCTGTTCAAAGAATAATTTCATAATATACGTCCCAAAACTATCATCCTTCTTTTCCCATTAAACCCGTTCCTGAACAAAAAGTCTTTGTGTCATTGAAATGAATCTCAATCAAAAAAAATTTGATTTCTAAATTTCCTTGAAACAAGTCATTTTGACATGAAAATAATATGAAGGTGAAAGACCGCCGCTTAAATAAAGGACTAGGAGTTACGCTTGAGCGGTGAGACGACGCGTCGCGGATCACTATCATATCCTCTTCTATAATTTCAAACACCAAAAAATGACTTTTTCTGCAATTGAACTAGAACTCCTAGGGGCTGTGTGGGCAACGAAAAAAAAAATCTTTATGACTCGGGATTTGAATTAAAAAGAAGACCATCAACCTCTTTGAACGGAGTTTAACGCCAAATACCCGAAGAAAAAAACCATGCACAGTAGGTTGACCGGTGAGTTTTTAAATTAACTCCCTTCACTTTTGAAATGCGTCACGAAAAATTGGACTTTTTGTTATACTTTGAAGAATTTCTTTATTTCAAGATTTGACAACAAATTTGTACTTGCAACAATCAAAAAGATTGCCGAATATCCACTTATGAATGAAGTTTGTAAGAAAAAAGAACTAGAACCACAACGAGTTGCACATAGAAAACTTATCGGACGCAAAAAAGTGCACAGTAAATTAATCATTTTGATGTTATACACCTGTCAAACAGAAATTATAAAAAACTAGTAAAAACTCGCCTGTCGCTTTTTGCAATTAATTTTATGTACATTCCTGACAAAATTCGAACTTCTTACTCAAAAATTTCTCGCTCAGAATTCTGCACAAGCTGTTGCATTCTGCACAAGTCTTCGCAGAGTTCTGCACAAGCCGTCGCATTTAGATCTGAAAAAATTTAATTTTAGTAGAAATGTTTTATCTGATAAGTGTTATATTCTCTTTTTTTCCGCATTTTTTTTCTAAAATGTACCTAGATATGAACCCATTTGAAAAAAAGATACTTAATACCTGTCAATTTGTTTCTAACACTCAAATATGGTATAAGCTCTGAAAAAATTGAACTGAATCAAAAATTTATGACAATAAGAGGTCAAAAGGAACCAAAAAATAGTCAACAACTTCAAAGCAGATTGAAAATGACCATCTTCCCCAATTTTGTTTACAAACCGCTGCTCGAATGAAGTAAGTTAATTGCCAACGCTTAAAAAAACTGAAATGAAAAAATCTGAAAACGTAAACTGCAGTGAAAAATGGAAAACAAATAGTTAATTTACAGGATTACATGAAATCTTTCCGACAAGATCTACACAGAGAAGATTGACAGCTTCAATGACAAAAATCTAGTGGTACCAGCAGCCCTTCATTCTTCCTTCTTGGCTCTACACCACTGGACACACCCGGAACATTTTGGGATGAACGAGATAGCGGAAAATATCGGTTGTACACATACACATTTTCAATTTAATTTGCAATTCAATTCACACTAGCTCGTAAGTTTGCACAACAGTTATCACCTTTCGGTTCTTCCAAAAAATATTTTTCTTAACCGACAAGTGTAAAACTAATCTATGTTTTTCATCTTCAATTTCACTAAAAAACACGCAAACAGTTTTACGGACAAAACCGAGCAAACATTTTCTTCCAAATAAACTCCAATTCTGAAAAATCACAAACCAGGGGTCGCAAAAAAATTTATAAAAAACAAAATAACCCAATTCTACCAACAAATAAATACAAATAAGGAGCCAAAATAAATTTACTGACGTCACCAACAGCCTCATTTACTGCCCTCTGATCGCAAAAAGTGATAAACATGATGACAAGCGACGACAAGATCTTGAAGGAATTAGAAAACCGGAAGTGTGGGGAAAGTCGCTAGACAAATTGGGGTCATATATCAAGACGTTCCAGCGGGATATGCACACAGTTGATTGATTGCTGTTCAAGGACAACAAACTTGTTGTAACCGATGCCCTTCAATCCCCATTCAATGTCCTTCTTCACGAGACATATTCACGACCTTTTGGCACGTAGTCTATCGCAAAAACGTTTTAGTGGTCTCATCTATAGAAGGAGTTATACCACCACGGTGTGCAATTAAGATGGTGAGAATCTGATCGTATTCTGTGAGACTTTAAGTACGCAGATTTCGACAGAAACTAAGAAAGCAAATAAAAAGACTAGTTTTGATTTTGCGGGCCCGCCCAAAAAAACAGAACGGAATCAATCACATTTTGTGTTGTTTTAATCTATTTTCAAAAGTTTTTTTTACCGAATATGTTGAATAAAACGTCGAAACAAGCTCCTTCACTTTTGAAAAAACACTATTGTATTGTTCACGGATTTGCACAATCGATTAGAATGGACTACTGTTCGTGTTTTTATCTTAAGTAAAAGATTTCAAATATTTCTGCGAGAACAACATTGATAATCTAATTTATGTACAGTGGTGGATCATAGATTCATTGGAGTGGTAAGTTGACCTATTTACACAGTAAAAGCTAAATTAATATCAACGTCTTTTAGCAAAATTAATCGTTTTTGAACTCATCAACAGGATTACTTAGAAACTTAATCAACAGGATTTCTTAGAAATTTTGATATCCAAAACAGCTGTCGATGGGATGCACATTGCGCAAAAAGCGATAAGCAGACCACTCCACACCTATTGGAAAAACCTAGTTGATATAGATAAATTGGGTACTCACACCCAATTGATATAGATAAAAGGAAGTCAATCATGTCAACCGCATGAGCACAAGACTGGGCGGAAAATTACCAAACTGAAAACGATACTGATCTCACAGTAACTTTCGATAATAGACACGTTTTCCAGAAATCGGATTCAGCCTTGAGCCGAAAAAATCGCGACCACGATAAAATTTGACAGTAAAAATGAAGCAATGGTTGATAAGTATAGTTTAGCAGGCAAGTCGAAAAAAAACTCGCCTAAAGAAGACAGGACTCTGGGCTTGCGGGATCCTCCAACTGCGAAGGTTTGAAAAAAATACAATTGCCAAAAAAGAGGAGGACTAGATAGCATATCTTGACTAAAAGCTATCTCAGCTACCCATTAGGCGTGTCATTTTCATTAGACTTCATTCGGACAATGGGATAAGGTTTCATGCGAGTAAAGTGCAGTGGGTTTGGTTTATTGGGTACTCCGATTACCAAAAATTCAAGTCTAAAAATTCCTTTTATTCTTTTTCTTCTCGTCATTCAACTTTGGACGAACAATCGATTCTCGGAACTCAGAGAACAAAATCAAACCGCTCAGCGGCAGACCCTATATCATTGTATAGTTCTCCGAAGTTTCCCAGACAATCACCAGCACTTATAGCCCTTCAGGGAGCTTCTCTAGACCACGAAGATAAAAGGAAACACCTAAGTTTTTTTTTTGGAGAAAGACGCTTTATTGGCAGGGTTTCGTCGACAGAAGAAGTCGTTTTAGTTTTAGAAGAGGAACCAGAGGTCGAAGTGATACAAATAAAAAAGACTCCAGACAAAGCCCAGCTAGGCCCTTACACAATTACTTTTCCTTCAGATCTATTGACTCCAATCAGTCAGACTTCCCATAATAAAGCCCTCGTTTTCATCAGAAATGGAAGAGATGAATCAAGAGAAATTTAACAAAAAAGCGTTGATTGCAACACAGCATAGAAATTTTTGATTTGTCAAATTTTTTCACATTGAAACGATTTTACATTGTTGTTTATTTCAACCGATAGAGAACCCTCCCAATTTTCAGCTGAGATTCAGTTTACTTCTTACAGTTTCAACTCAAAATATCTTAAATCTTCCAATTGAAATAAATTTATTTTGTAGTTTTTCTCTGTAGATGTATGAATTGTAAGTAGCCTGTAAATCTTAGGTAGATAAACTCAGCTCTAAGTACATAAATACACGTCACTCATAAAGCCCTTGGTGCTTTTCTTCATTGTCTTCTTTTTGTTTCAAACTTCCGTCGCCCATGGGGTGAAGGGACATTGGAGTTTAAATGTTATATGGCTACCAATCAGTATCACAGATGTAAAGTTTTTTTGACTTGAGGCTGTTTTTGTGTCTATTCGAAGACAATTGGACTTTGTGACAATTTTCAAGTTGAAATGAAAAAATATGCTTTGAATTAATATATTTCTCTTTACTTTTTAAATCTAGTTAGTCAAAGTTATACCAGTGGTCTAAACAACCTTTAGTAGTTACCCCGAGTGGTTGGATTTTTAACAGACGTGATTGTCAGTTTTCAGCAATCCGAAAAATGAAAAAAACTTGAAATATACCTATGAGCGCCTGATAAACTATATACCTATGAGTAAGATATTTGAGATATCAATACTAGATGCATTTTGAAATCTTTTCAGAAAAGGGAGCTGATCGATTTTTTTGAAAAAGTGAACCGAATAAATGTTGACTCAGAAATACAGAGTATTTAATTATAAAGCAACAAACTATGAATTTTGAAGATAAATATGAATCTTATTATTGCGGAGGCGATGAATTATTTTCTGAATTAAAGTGCTCAAAAATTCAAGGTTTAATTAATGCGATGTTCTAGCTCTCTACTCGAAGTAGAGAGCTAGAACATCGCATCAATTAAAGATGGAATTTTTAATATATCAATTTAATATATTCAAATAGTGAGTTATATCCGAGTTGGTTAACTCATAGAGTAATTTCGGATAGGGTACACCGTCTGCTCGTCACGCTATCTTATTTTCGGCCGGATAGATTCGTGCAACTTCTTAGTCTAATACCGATCCTAATCTTACTCTTATACTATCTAGTCTCAGGTTGTTTAACTAGTCTCTGCTAGGCTCAATAGATCTAGGGTATACTGGTCTATTGCGGCTGCTGAAGTGCTCGGGAGAGTCCAACTAATTTCTAAGTTAAATTCAAATCTCTCTGGTGCTGAAATTACAAGTAACTTCAGCACTTACAAATAAGTGGGTTGTTAGTTAGATGGATCATGATTGGTTAATATTAAATACTTTACATTGGTAAAACATTTAATTTATCCAATCATAAAATATAGTTTAGATCAGGTTCCACCCATCCGGGTTTTACAGAGTTTTTTAGAATAGTTCTTCTGCAATTCGAAGGATGGATGATGGACGTTTGTTTTTGGCGAACATCATAATTTTCTTCCGTTTCCTCTTTTGTTAGGGAAGTTCCAGGAAGCTGGAGTTAGAGACATAAGGCGTTGTGTTCTTCTTGTGACAACGACTAAGTCTTCGCAACAACCTCAAATCTGATTTCAGAATGGTTGGCTATGTCAGGTTTTTCTGTTCTTCGTGGAGAACTTCTTTTGTGTCTGATCTAGCTTGGGAATGGCGTGGAGATTGTGCGTGGAGGGGATGCCTGGTTACTCGGATCTGTACGTATACTTGAACATCGAGGTGGTCATTGGTCTAGTTCAATGAAGTCCTTTTCTGCGAGGTCAAGTCGTACTCTAAATCCTTTGAGTTGTGATTGTGAGCGGCATATCGATTGTAGTTGGTCATTCTCTCTCGAGTGTAGTGGGGTCGTCTTGTCTTTTGATGTTCGTCCTTGGTGTTGTATTCTGATCTATATATTGCATCATGTGATTTTACATTTTATAAAACTTTTATTAGTTTAATATTTTTTAATAATGATTTTAGTTAGTTGTTTTCACAAAAGCTTTTTGTTTTAGTTCGGTTATTTTGAAGAGTTACTCACCCTTGAGTAGCTCTTATTAAAAATAGAGGTGTGGTCACAAAGCGTGGATGTAGCGCGGTGGGTTAGGCCGGCTATAGAGCATGCTCAGGACGTCCTTCCTGGTGGGTTAGGCCAGGAGTGGGAGTATGATTTCATGCGGTTTTTGTGAGGGGTCCTGTTATGTGACAACGTTTTATGTTGGGTTTGTTGTGGTTTTTCTTATGTCTTGTTGGTTATGTCCTTTTTCCAAAAATCAAATTGTTTGTGGTATGGGTTTGTCTTTCGACTTTTTTGTGTTTTATTATTTCTTTCTTAGACTTTATAATAGTCTTCAAAAGAATAAATTATCCAGTTTTAAACTGGGTTAATCCGGTTTGGGTACCGTTGGTTTCCTTTTCTTAGTCATGCTGTTATTCTATGATTTGTGGTATTTAGTAAGCTGCGTTGGTTAGTTTTGTTTAGTATATGATTCCTTTCCAACCGGGTTAAAGGAAAATTTGAAACATGTTATTTTATGTTAGAGTTGTTGAGTGTGAAAACTTGAAACTGAAATTCATTATTTTAAACAATTCTTCGTGGGCGAGCTGTGCGAGTGTGGATAGAATTTCTGTGCGAATAAATGAAAATATCAAAAGGTTAGTACTGCATTTGCATTTATTTAATTTACTACATAGAATTTAGAAATTTACTGCTAGTCATGGGGGAATATTAAGATACAAATTTTCATCATAATTAGATTTACTGCTTTGGGGGAAAATATTATAGATGAATTTACTGCATTGATATTAAATTTAGAAATTTATAAGTGTAAGAGATTAATAGAATTTTAAAATTGTTTGATGAAAATTGTAATTTTTATTGTTTCTTTTGTGGTTTTTGTAGGTGATTGTCGGATGAAAGCTAAAAATCTAAGGAAAACATGAATAAAGAATGGTGAGTTTTTAATACTGTAATTAGTTAGTAATATTTACTTAATTCATACTTACCTGTTAGTCGTCGGGGAAAAAACCGTGGGGGAAGATGTCGTGAATTAGTTCTGAAGTTGTTAGTAGTTTAGCTAGAATGCGGATGATATTTTTAGTCTGAAGCAGTGGCCAAAGCAATTGAAGTGCCTTAATAGTGGTTAGTTCTTCAGTGCCAACTGCAAACTCATAAGGTGTGTTTTGGATCAGATTATATAATTTGTGATTGAATTTAGTGTTGTGGATGAATTCTAAAATTGGGATTTCTATAGGTTGTACAAACTCGTGCGGGATAAGGAAGGGTCGGGATTCTTCGGCGTTGAAGGTCTTGGTGATGGGACAGAAGATGTACATTTGGGTTATGGGGTCATAATTACGAAGAATACCATGGAGGTTAGTGTCTTTAATACAATATGTGAAATTTAGGAAAAATGGTGAAGTGTATTTGGAATTAATGAATTGAAAACGATGGTGTGGTTGTCTAGAGGGTGTGTGTAGGTCAAAGTGATTTTGGATGAAGCGATAATAACTATATGTGTGGGTTTGTTTAGTGCGCAACATAATATCGTGTGAGCAGTGTAAATCTCTTTCGTGTGGTGCAAGGAAATGAAAGGTTAGTGAAAATATTTGGAAGCGTTCTTTAAAACTTTCGTATGCTTGTGTGTCTGTTAGTGCTTCTGAAATAATGTGATCAAACTTTCGGTCGAAGATGTTTAGTGTAAATATATATGGTGTCTTGATGAAAAATTTCTCGGTAATTTGTGGATTAGCGAAGCGATCGTCGTCTAAGAATTGATCTTGGTTAGCTCTGATGATGTTGTGATCATAGTATTCGAGTGTATATTCGTTAGCTCTAGGTGCAGTGTGTGTTTTTAGTGATTTTTTATATCCAACGTAAGTAAATTGTCTAGCGGTTAGTGGTGTAGTGAGTCGATATAGCATGTCCGTATTTCGCTCTATATCGATGTGAGTGTTAGATAAAGGTAAGCAAAGAGGGTTAGTAAAATGATAATATGAGGTCCAAGAGAGAGTGGGCATTAAAACGTATTCATCTACAAAGTTGCGTGTTTCGTTAGTGTCGTGGGGGGTGTTTAAGGTGTATTGTGGGAATGAGGGTAAGGTGATGGCTAAAAATTCTTTTGTATTAGTATGCTTGGGGTGGTTGATGTATTCACGGGCTGTTCCTGGTTTTGCTGGGAAAGGATGGTTGGGGAACTTTCTTTTAAAAGTGCGGTAAGCTCTATTAGTGTTGAGTGAAGATTCAGTTGATGTGGATGATGGTGCTAATGATTCAGTATAATTTGAAGAGGGTGTAGGGGTAGGGGGGTTGGATGAATTTATAGTGGAGGAGATTTGGTTTATGGTTGGGGTATTAAGGTGGTAGGGTTGTTGTTGGAGGGTAATAAAATTATCTAACTCTGGGGAGATTCGGGGGGTGTCTGGAGAATGAGATGATTGGTCAGAATGGTATGAGGAGTAGGTTGGGGTAACTTGGGAAGCATAAGAGGGTGTGGGAGTGATTGGGTCAGGGTCATTGGATAATATGGGTTGAAAAGGGGGTTGAGAAAATTTAGAAGAGTTATGAAAATTATTGGATGGGGATGGTTCTGAGTCGGCGAATTCATCGGGGGTTTCAATATTTGGGTTATTGAGTTGTGAGATGGAATATAAAACTGAGATGTGTGAATTAGTGTCGGAATTCATGCCTGATGTTACATTACTAGGTGAAAAGTCGGGTGGCGGAAAAGCAAAAAGTGGTATTATTGGGATTGGAGAGGTAAGATTGGTTGGGTGGGAATTTGATCGGTGTAGTGATCCAAGTTGGCGGCTCTCCGTGGGCTAAAAAAATGATTATTTTGAGACTGAAAAGCGGTGGTATGGGGTTGTTCAATAATTTGTTCATAAGTATTATCATCTTGTGACTGGTGTGTCATTATATGTTGGATGGGACTTTGTGATGTGGTGAGTCGAAAATTTGGATTATGTGTGATGGCTAAATTTCGAAAATTTCGTGGGACTAGGGATAGTGGATGGTTATTTGGTAGGGGTGGTAATTGTGGTGCCGTTGGCGTTATGTCTACATTGTTATGTTCTTCGTCGTATGTATTTTGTCGTGTTGCTATTTTTGTGTTATATTCTTTTATTTGTGCGTCTAAAAGAATTTTGTTTATAGATGTAGAAAAGATTCCAAAAAATCCTGCAAAGAGTATGCGTGCTACACTTGCTTGTCGATTGACTTGTGTGTGTATAGCACATGTGTTGTAGATTCCTTTTAAAAGTGAGAAAAGAAATCCAATAAAGTTAAACATTGCGTATAAAATAGTCAATTTTTCTAAGATGTAGTAGGGCCATCCTAGAAAATCGAGGATCTCATTTTTGAGTGTAACAAAGCTAAAAATGTTAATTGGTGATATATCTTGGGGACGGTATTTTTCACCGTTTAGATATATGTAATCTTTAATGTCTTTAAAATATCCGCTATAGTCTTGCGTGTAGATATCGGCAAATCCTGCGGTTTCTGCAAGTTTGCGTAAATTTTGGTCTATTGATTGTCTTTGTATTTTGTATAGTGTCCATTTGTGTTAATAATTCTTGGAATTGTTGTGTTCTAATGTGATGTTGAATATCTGATTTTGAATAGATTCCTATTGATTGTAAGTCTATATTTGGGTTTCGAGCAATAGCGCGAATGCTTTCTGGTGAAAATTTTTTGAGTGATTGCATTAATGTGGGATATGGAGTGAGAAGATAATATTTATTTTCATCAGGGTTTAGTTGTACTACATTGTGGCTGTTTTCTGATCCACATGGGACTGCGGTATCCCAGAAATAGGTTCTTCGTGAAAGTGTATCCACGAAATGTACTTTATTCTTATAAAAGATAGGGATTCTTTTATAACATCGTTTATCTTCAAAAACGTATAGTGGTGATACTTTTTTAGTACAAGTATAAAACCATAAGATGTTTCCTTCGTAGTCTAAAAAATTTGATCTATTTCCAGATAATAAGTATCCTGCATAGGGTATTTTTAATACTGCTAGTGCAAGTGATTGTAATATTTGTGTTCGTTCTAATTCGCATAGTTGGTGTAGTGTTTCTAATTCGGAGAGTGACATTTCTTGAAAAATTCGGCTAATTGTATAATCTAGTTTCATATCTAAATGAATATCATAGTGGATATTACCGAAATATGTAGTATTCATTAGTGATAATTCTTGTAAGCGTGTGCTTCTGGTGTCATGGGGTTTTAAATGTCCACCAGGTTGTCCGTTGCTTTTTTCAAAATGAACTGGTATATAGGATGTTCCTTCGTTTAGAGGATGACCTGTGGCATATGGGTCGATTTTTACTTTTCCAGTGGTCATGTCGAATCCTTTTTCGTATTCAACTAATATTTCAGAGTATTGTGTTCTGTGAAGTGGATTCCTGTATTTACATGCAAGTTCTGTTTCTTGATATATTTGGAAACGTGTCAATTTATTTTCTATATTGTCTATGTTTCTAAAATCTGAACTTAGTTTTCGTGATGGATGGACTTGTTCATATGGAATTGATTGTATAAAATATTTTTCGTGAAATTTTATCATACGAGCGTGTATTTTTGCTACTTGAAATGTTGTACATGTATCTTCGGGGAACCAAACAATGGTTGCTTGTGTTCTCGTTGTAGGGTCGCAATAACCTTGATCATTTTTACAAGGTAATCGGATTCCTTGATAGATCATTGTATTATCTGATAAATCTCGTGTTAGTTGTATTTTTTCGAGTTGTATTTTCCAATCAAAAAACATTATTTCTTGGTATCCTTTATTTTTTGTGTCTGCTTTGCAGTTTGATGGGTCATTTATACCAATGTGTGGTATCCAATGTTTATCGTGTAGGTCATAGGTTAATCGTCCGTGTGCGCCGTTATACGGGTATTTTTCGTCTAGTTTTATATGTCCTTGGTGTCTTTCAAGTTGTGATTGATGTACAGAGTCTGGAAAAACTTGAAAATTAACTAACTTTCTTTGGGAGTTTTTATTTCGTGTGATGTTTAGTCTAAGTAATTCATTTTTACAATCGTCGGGATTGAGATGTAAAAGACGTTCTATATTACTTTGATAGAATGATTCATGGTCAAGTCGGTTTTTGTTTCCGTTCGAGACTTGTGAACAATGTACTTTCTTTTCGGAAAATGTTGCTGTGAATTTATAGCCTGTAACTGTTGTTGCTCGGGCTTTTGAATAGAGTGTTGCTATTACATCTGTGGTTTCTATAGCTTGTGGTTCTGTTTCACATTGTGATACTTGATTTATTGCATATTTATGTAGTGTTTTTTGTTCATTTTCTTCACAATCGTAATGTGTTACTAATAAATCTTGTGGTCCTGTACGAGGAGAAGGGTTTATGTTTTGATTTGAGATTACTAGGAAAAGGAGTTGGAGAAAAATTAATAATTTTAGAATATACATGTGTATGATAATCCTGAGTATGGATTATAAAATGTAATGTAGCCAATTGTGTTTTTGGTATATCTGTCGTATTTGTATATTACTTCAGTAGTTATAAACGGTGGTGGTAGTGATTGAGCTGTTATGTTAGGTGGATTTAGTGGGTAGGGATGTTGGGTAATATTATTTAACTTAACTGTGATTTCAAACTTTAATTGTAAACTGTTTTGTTGGAGTATTTGAATATTGTGATCACGGATATCGTTGTGAATATCTTGGCGATATTGTAATCTATTAAGTGCCCAGTTATGAAGGCGGTTACTTTCGTGATGTTGTCCAAATAATGGTGGGGGTGCTGTAAATGTATTCCAATCTAGTCTTAAAGGAATATTTATTGATGATTGTTCTCGATATCTGGCGTCGAGATTATTTGGAAAATTTAAGTTAAAGGGTGGTGGTGAAAACTGGCTTATTGATGGTGTTGATGGTAGTGATAATGTTTCTGGTAGTGATGAGGATGTTGTTGTATCCGTAGAAATATCTATGGGGTCATTGACTAAATTTGGTTCACCTTGTGTAAATGAATGTGTAGTCCAATATGGGAATCGTGATGTTTGGTTTGTGGGGTTGAAAGGATTTTCACGTATTTGCTCAGATGTTGGTGTTGAACCTAAGTAATCTGATGGTAGGCTTGAGGTGCTACGTTGTGAAAGAATCGTAGGGGTTTCTGGTAATGTATCAATGGTGTTTTCTGGAGTGTTTTGTGATGGGGATTGAGGTATATCAAAGTGAACTCGGGGAGTTTGAAAATTTCTGTTTCGTCGAGGATGTATAATTTGTCTATTTATTTCGACTGTATTTTGGTTTTGACTAGGATTTCTTATTCTAGTTAGTTCTTGTGGTAGTGTTGGGTATAGGTTATATGTTGGTTCGCTTAAAGGTGCTTGTCGTTGAACTGGTTCTAGTGGTTCTGATAAACGAGCATGTCGTTCTTCAAAAGTGTATGGATTGTCTTGAAAAGAAATTCGTGTAGATGTTTGAGGATTTTGAGTAATTGAAGGTGGTGTTTGGTTATCTTGGGATGATGTCGGTGAAGACTGACTTTGTGACTGTTGGGTAGCAATTTTTGATAGTTTTTTGAATTATTACTTTAGTGAGAAATTTTGTGTTTATTATAATATTCTTCCAAAAAAAGAATTAGGAGGATTGTTGCTAGGGCAAATGTGAAGATTGCTTTCTTTATACATTTACATATTGTCAAAATGAGGGATGATAAAAATGTTATGAAAATTACAAACAATAAAAAAATATCGGTTCTACTGAAAATTGTTCGTATCATTTAGACAAGTTATATGAATCGTACCTGTGGATGTAATCAAGGGTTTTTGAAAGATGGAGGAATAGTTCGAGTATGGTGTAGAAAATTAAAAAAATGTTACAAAAAATGATTAGGATTATTAGAAAAGATTCAAGTATATCAAAAAGAAATATTATAAAGGTTTCAAGTATTGTAAAAAAATGTTTAAGATTTATGAGTATTTGAGTAACTGATTGAGAGAAGAGCATTTAAGAAATGATCTCTTGGTCGAATATTTTTTGCTGTTTGAGGCAATTTTCAAGTGTGGTCGGATTATTTATTAGTTTTTTGACAAGTGGGTTGAGTTTTGTAAAAAATTGTTGGGGGCAATTTTCATGGTGACTGGGAGGTCGTCTTTTTCTTTATTTTTGTTTGTCAAATGATCCGGGGTATGGTGAGATTTTTATACTTTAGGCTAATTAAAATGTTCATTTTGTTACTTTAGGCTAAGTTAACAAATTTGCTTTGGGGGTATTCGTGGTCTGAGTTGGGGAAATATTGTTGATCTTTGGGTTATTAGATAAGGGAGGGGTACGGTATTATGGTGATATTTATTTTAGTTGTCAAGTTGGAGTGGTTTGCTTATTTTTGACCTGGAGGTCGTAAAGTTATAGTTATAGATGTGCCTGGAGTTCTATATGATTCGTCTAATTGGTCTTAGTTTGAGTTAGAGAAAGTGACGGATTGGATGAATCCTATTGGTCTATTTTGAACTAAAATTATTGCGTACTTTTCAGCATGTTATTTTGAAAAATGTAAATGAAAAATGATTTGAAGGTTTCAAGATAGTGATGCAAATGTTAAAATTACTTTTGAAATTCCACTTTCTTTAAAATTTTAGATTGGGGGATGAAAATTTTATAGTTTTTACGTGGTTGATTTCGGAGTCTTGTTGTTTTTCTATTTTCTGATTTGTCGATTTGTTCTTGGGGTATTATTTGTTCGGTCATTTTTCTATTTTTTCTTTGTTTTGGAGATTCTTTATGGTTTTGTGTATTGTTTTTGGTGGCGGTTGGTTTTGTGTTTTGATTTTCGGTGGGGTTATCATTTTGTTCTGTGTTTTTTAGATGTGGTTCATTTTGAATGATTTTTAATCCTGTGAAAGAATATAATTGAGTTAATTCGCGGAGTGCGTATTCTTTTGGGTAATAAGGTAATAGGTTGTTTCGATGTTGAACGATTTCTTTTTTGTTTGAGTCGGTAATTTTATATGTGACATCAGTGGGTTTTGCAATTATTTGGTATGGTCCTTTTCGAAGGGGTTGTAATTTTTTAGAAATTCCTTTTTGAGTATTAAAATTAGGTATTAAAACAAATGTTCCAATTTTTAAATCGGAGGCTGGTGTAAAACGTGAATTGATTTGTTCATTAATGTTTTGTCTTTGTAATAACTTTTTTGTTATTTTTTGATAAATTTCATTGTGTTTTTTATCTCTATTTAGAATCCATTCGGTGTGTGTACCGGAGGCTAGTTTAAGAATTTGTGGGTGATGAAAATGATCTTCATCGTGTGTATGTAAAGGTAGGTTATAACAAATTGAGTCTTTATTTGGTTGACAATAACCTTGTGCGTTTTTATGAGAATTTGCTGTAAACATTATTGGTTTGCGTGGCTTTTGGTTAAAAACCATTTCGTATGGTGACATTCCTAAAGTTGTCGTTATTTGTGAATTATATGCTAAGGGAAATAATTTTACATCTGCTGACCATTCGGTATATTTTGTATCATTTCCGTTGATGATACATCTAAGATATTCTTGTAATGAACGGTTCATACCTTCGACTAAGCCGTTTGTCCAAGGTGCATGAGATGTACGTGGTTTGTGTTTAATGTTATATAAATGACATAGTGTGATAATTTCATTATTTATGAATTCTGTACCGTTGTCTGTAACTAAAATTTCTGGTAGTCCGAATTTTGCTATCCAGTGTTCATAGAGTGTTGTGTAAGCGTAATAAGCGTTACAATGTGGTACTGGGTTAAGTGCTACATAATGTGTAAATGCGTCAACAATTACCATAATGTAGGAGTTTCCTTCGGATGAGGGTGAAATTGGTCCTTTGGTATCAAATGAGATACGATGGTTAAAGTACAAGCTTTGTCCTTTAAAATCTTGTTTTTGTGCTATTTGTTTTTGATTTGGGTAAGGTTTATTTAATTGACATACTATACAATCATTGCATAGTACTTTTATCCAAATTGGTGCATTTGGGAAATAAAAGTTTTGTATAAAATTTGAATATGTTTTTTCTGATCCAGAGTGTCCTTTAATATTTTGTGTATGTGAAATATTAAAAGCTATAAGAATCATACTTAAAGGGAGACATGGAACTGTAGATTCATTCAGGTTATACTCTAAAAGGTCTGTATTTTCGTTAATTGTTGTGTTGTTAAATTTGCGAAAGTATCGGAGGAGTGTTTTGTTTCCTAGAATGGTTGAATCTGCTTTGATAGGTTTAGTTTTATATTTGTGCCATGATTTCAGTTGTCGAATTACTGGGTCAAGGTTTTGATATTGTTTCAGTGTTGAAATTGTAATTATTTCTGTTGGGGGGAGAAAAATGTTTTCGATTTCTAATTTAGATAAGGGTATTGTATCAAGTGGGTCGTGGAGGTCAAAAACTTGATTTATTGTGTATTTTGAATCATTTGTTTGTGGTCCTGATAAATTTATTTTATCAGTTAAATCTTCTTTTTCAATTAGTGGAAAATGGTCTTTTTTAGGCGGGTGTTGTTTTTTATCCATTGAGAATATGGGATTGGTTTGAAAGTTGATGTTCCTAGTAGATCAACTTCATAATGATTATTTTGACAATCTAAATAAAGTGGGAAATGTTGTAAATTATTTATTTGTGATTGTTCAATATCAGTTTTTACTGCATATTTGCATTCCAATCGGGGTGATGTTTCGTTTCCTGCAAGGTAGAATTTTATGTTTTTGGGTATTTCAACTGTTGTTTTTCGTGTAAGTAATTCAGGTGGTGTATTTCGACTTAAGGTATCTGGTAATGCAAGATTTTTTCCTGCAGTCCAAACTATATGTAAGTTTGGAAATTTCATTAGAATTAGTTGAAATCTGTAAACTCGGTGGTTTGGATTAGACTTTTGTGTAAAAAGAAAGATGATTGGTTTATGATCTGTGAATAGAACTGTGGGATGTTTTGATCCAAGTATCAGAAATTCATATTCTGTCAGTGTATATATTATGGCTGTGCACTCTCTCATTAGAGTTGAGAGTCGTAGCTCTGCTTGAGTGAATAATCGAGAATTTGCTGATATGAGGTTCATTTTATTTGTACCATTATGTGATTGTAATAGTGCTGCACCGATGCCAAAGTTCGAAGCATCGCACATTGCATAAAATGGTTGATTTGAATCTGGAATTGTGTTTGAAATTTGTTCAGTTAAAAGTTTCTTTACTTCTTCAAATCGTGTTTGATGTTCTGTGTTCCATTCAAAATTATTTTGTTGTCTAAGGATGTTATAAAATGGTCGTAGATATAATTGCATTTTATAAACATATTTACTTAAAAAGTTTAACATTCCAAGAAATTCTTGGATTTTCTTTTTATTTGTTGGTGGTTGAAGTTTTTGAATAGCGTCAATGCGTGATTTCAATGGAGTGATTGTTTTTCTTTCTATATTATGTCCTAAGAATTTAACTCTTGTCAAAAAGAAGTGTGATTTATCGGGGGCGGCCTTCAGATTTTCGTTCTGAAGTATTTGGTGATATTTTTCTAGAACATTGAACATCTCGTCTTTTGTTTGTGATTGCATAAAAACATCGTCTAAATAGGTGATTGCGTTTTTCTTGAGTATCAGTGGTCTAAAAATTTTGCTCATAAAAGCTGAAAATGCTGCTGGTCCTATGGATATTCCATAGAATAAGCGGTTGAATTCATATTGTTGGTTTCCGATAACAAATTGTGTTAAACGTCGTGATTGTTCATCTAGTGGCATTTGATTGTATGCACTATTCATATCGGCGGTTGTAAAGTATTTGCCGTTTATTTTTGTTAAAATAACTTGTATTGGTTCAATGGGCCAATTACATTTTGATTCATCTATAAGTGAATTGAGGTATCTAGCATCGAGAACAATTTTTAATGATTCTCCTTTAGCTAGAATGATAACGGGGTTGATAAATGTGTTGCCTTTTGGTTGTTCTTCTTTATTAACTGGTGATATAATGTTGTATTGTTCTAAAATATCAAGTAATCTGTTTACTTTATCATGTAAGTGAATTGGTACTTTACTTGCTCTTTGTTTTTTGAAAACTGCGTCTGGTTTTAACGGGAGATGTAGTGATGAACTGATTTTCCCAACATCGAATTTTGATGTTGCATAGACTGATGAATATTTAATTAGCTGTTTGGCTAATTTTTCGAATTCGTCTTGTGTTATTTGTGAATGTTGGAAATTAAACATTGTTAAAAATTTTTGTTGGTCCTCTGTGTAGTTACTTATGTTGAATGTAGGTTTGAAATATGGAGTTTTTGTGAAATAATCCGTATTTCTGTTTTCGTTACTTATTATATTATTTATAGATAATTCTTCATTAAGAATTGTAGATTGGCAAATATCTAGTAATTGGAGTATATTATTTACGCGATAGGCTTTTTCGTGTATTGGTGATATTGTAGCGTTGGTTTCACAATATCCTAAAAGTCCTAAAGGTAATGTTACTTGGTAAGGTGTGTTGTTATAGACATGTAAGGAAATGATATCGGAATTCGAATTTTTCAAATATTTTATGGATGAGATTGTGATTTTGAAAAATTTGTGAATAGGTTTGAATTCAAATTCTGACATATAAAATTTTTGTTTGTTTTGTTCTTTATCATATTGGTGAACTTGTTTGATTGAAAAATTATAGATATTTCCTGATAGTGGTTTCAAGTGTTTTCTTTGTTGGTTAAATATCGGGTAGAATTTTGAAAAGAATGGTGGTTGTTTATTTAATCTTTGAAAAAATGTTAAGGATGTTTCTTTTGTTTTTGTATATTTATCTTTGATTAATATTTTACTATTTAGTATGTTAATTGTTGGTATATACTTCGAAATAAATGGTATTCCGATGATATTATACTTAATGTCAGTGATATGGAATATTTGTTTAAATGGCTTATTTAAAATTTTGCTTTGTTCCATTGTTCTGGTGGGGAGGAGAAATAATTGGATTTTTCCGTAGTTTATCAATGTTGATCCTTGTGCTGTTGCTAGTTTGCTGGAGGTTTCAAGAGGTGTTAGCTTTGGGTGTAAGGTTTTTATTTCATTCCATGTGGGGATGTTTATTATGTTTGATTCTGCTCCTGAATCAATTAAAAAATCTATTTCAAGGTCTGGTGGTTGAAATTCTTTGTTTCTTGGGCTTTCTAAGAGAAATGGTATTGTCCAAATTTTTTCTTTGGGTTGTTCTTTTTGTATATTTTGATAAATGTGGTTTGTATTCAAGCATTTTGTTTTGGTATTTTTATTGGTTTGATCTGTAGTGTTAATCTCGTTTGTTTCTTGCGTCGTTGGTGTGGAATTTATGGGTGTAGTGTAATAATTTTGAAGAAATTCTGATTGATTTTCATATATGTGTGATGGAAAGGGTTGTTCATATATGACAGATTCATAGTCATTTTCGACTTTTATCATATTGATAGAAAGAGTGTTTTCAGTATCACTTTCTGAATCTGATGATGTACAGTTTATTTGATTGAGTTGTAACGTATCAGTTACTGTGTCATCAATACCTGGAGGGTCTGATGTTGTTTCTGGATTAGACTGTACTTGATTGATTTGTCTTTGATGTTTAGGTGTACTACTTCTGTGGCGATTATTAGAATTATTATAGTTATTATTATTCCGGTGTGGTGATTGGGAATAATTTCTATAACGATTATTATAACTTGAGTGTCGATTTTGTGAATTATTTCGCGATCTGTTTTGGTAATTATTGTTTGGTCTGTTATAATTCGATCTATTATATGAGTTATTCCTTGATCGATTGTTCGGGTAATTCTGGTTTCGGTTGTTTGAATAACTTCTATTTCGATTATAGGAGTAGTTTCTATTCCTATTGTATGATGAATTTCGTGATTGGTTGTTTGGATAGTAGTTATTTCTTGATTGGGAATTAGATCTAGAAACAAATCGTTGTGTATTTGAATTTGATCTGGAGTAGTTACTTCTACTATTTGGTCTATTGTAGTGATTTTGTGATGAATTATTCGTGTTTCTTCTCTCTGGTGATCTTCCTCTATAACTTGAGTTATATGGTGATTGATTTCTTGTATAATTTGTATTGTTCGGGAGTGGTTTTCCTGAACTGTTGTTGCTGTGGACTGTTTTGTTCGGTAGATTTTGATCTTTTTTCATGTATTGATAGAATGATTTATTTGGTTCTTTATATTTTTGAGGTTTATTTTGATTGTCTTGCTGTTTTTGTCTACATTCGGAAATACTATGTCCGTATCGTCGGCAATAATTACACCATTTTTTGAAAGATGGTTTGCCTTTAAAGTTCGGGTTCTTTTCGTAAATATTGAGTATTTCAGTGATTTTTTCAACGAGGTCTGTCTCTGATTCCTGTATATTATTAATATTAGTGGGAGTCGTTTCAATTCTATTAACGTATTGTAATTTCAGATTTTCCGTTTCTTCTAGTTTCATCGTGATTTCTGCTTGTTCTAATTTGTCTACTAGTTTTCGAAAATCTAAATCGGGTTCTCGAATTGAAGAAGGATGGGATGCTCTCTTTTTTATTGCTATTTTCCTTAATTGTGGTGTTAAGGTCATCATTAAGATTTCTGTCATCTTTGTGTTTTTATAGTCATGTGTATTTAATGAATATGCTTTTCGAACTAGTGTGTCGATTCGTACTGCTATTTGCTTGATGGTTTCGTTTGGTAATCTGCGAATTTCATTACATAAAACTCTTTGTTGTTGTTTGTTTCTTTCGGAGTCAAACATTTTTGAAAATTCCTGTGTAAACCTTTTCCAGTTTGATTTTATTTCTAGAGGTAGTACTGAAAACCATTTTTGGGCTGCGCCATCTAAGGTTGTTTGTATTAACGCTGTGCGTCGATGTATCCAATTTTGATGTAGTGGCGTATTTATTGGTTCAGGTCCAATATTTAAAATCAGGTTTGCTGTTACTGCATTTAAATAATCTTCTACAGAATATTCAGGGTCTGTTCCTGTGAAAACCATTAAAGGTTTGTTTGATGTTATTGATGATCCACCCATAAGGTATGGATTCATTGTCATTTGTAATGATTCTGCTGCATTTGGCATTTGAGAAAAATTTGAAAGTTGGTTTCTTGTTATTTCATGTTGTTGGAGATAATATGGGAGTGGTATTTCATTTTGCATTTGTGATGGTTGATACGAGTGTGCAGTCATTGGATTTTGTTGTTGAATTGGTTGAAAAGATTGTGTATTAATTAGATTTTGTTGTTGAATTGGTTGTTGATGTTGTGCATCTATTGGTTGTGGAGAAAAATTTCTATGATTTGTACGTGTTCTCTGTATTCCTTGTCTACGATATTCTTGAGTATTTGGTGCAAATATATCTGGTTGTAAAAAATCATCACCTGAGGATAAATAATCCATTTGATAAGATGTTTGTTTTTTATTTTTATTTTGTTGAAAAAATGGGTAATTTTCACTGCGATCCTGTGGAGGATTTGGTTGAAAATTTTTGGAATTATATTGGGCCGTTGGGTTATCCCAGTTTCGAGGTTTTGTATATTGATTAAAATTTCTTTGTGGTTGATAATTTGTTTTTGACGGATGTGTATAATTATAATTATGGTCTGCAAAGTTGTTTCTAGTGAATGTTTTGTGTGTTTTTGATGGTATTGTCATGGGTCTATATGTTTGGTAATCCATATGTGAATATTTTGGGGCAACCGAAGGTTTAACGGTTGATTGTAAGGTTACCTGTGTTTGTGAAGGATTTGTATTTCTTGGTGTTGTTAAATTTGGGCGTATTGGTGAAATACTTTGTTGTGTAGTTGTTGTGTGTACAATTTCTTCATTTATGAAGTGTGATGGTGTCTGGATATCTTGTTGAGTAAGATTCCTAGTTCCATTGAGGTTTTCATTGTGTATAACTGTAGAGTTTAAACTATTATTTTGTGTATCGGGTAAAAATGTATTATAGTTTAATGGTGTCGCATCAATTGTTAATGGTATTACTCTTACATAATCTCTTATGTAAGATATTGTACCTATTGCTTGACTTGAGATTGATTGTGGAAAGCTTATAAATGCGGGATGAGACCATTCGGGGTCCCAAACATAATCTGATTGTTCTGTGATAGCGGTATCATCGTTCGAATTTTGGGGTCTAAAATTTTTTCTTGCTTGTGCAATTAAATCAATATTGTGTGTGAAATAATCTATTATGAACCATGCCAAAATTTTTTGTAGATCGTGTTTTGTATGTTGTGAAACGTCGTCTTTCGTGAAATTTTCTTTAATGATGTTTAAATAACTAGAGAGTAGTGTGATTTCATGTCGTACTCTTAAATGTTTAGATGTTTCTGTCGGTGAGACATTTGTTATTGGGATTTCGTTTTCTAATATCGAAATATAACTATATATTATTGCGAAAACTTCATTGGTGAATATGGAGTTTGCTCTTTGTGAGTTATGATATTGGATGCTTTTTATATATTCTGAAAAAACTTTTGAAAATTCTAAATCAAGATCGTCTGTTTGAATAGTATATGTTCTATTATTATGGTTTGGGGAAATGAATTCTATAGAGTAGATTCCATACTGTTGTGTTATGTTGCATATATCTTTTAGATAGTGATCTATGATTTGTCTTTTGATTTTTACATCGGGGAACTCTGTTTTACATGGACTGATTCCGGGTTCAAATAAATTTAATAGTAAATTTTTGCAAAATATATGCTGTCCTCTATCAGTGGTTGCATCTACTATAAAAGGAAAGATTTCATCATCATCTGGACTTTCTTCACCTGGGGTGTGCGTTGAACTCATTTTTTCGTTCGATGACTGTTAATATGTAATTATTAATGTGTCGAATTGGTTGATTCCAATTGTATAGATGTACTGGTTTGTGTTTGTACTGTTTTTTTATTCTTCTTTTTCCTCTTTGTGATGAATTTGAAGTTGTTTCTGAGTCAGAAAAATATAATTGATCGTGAAGTGGGCAATTTTTATCTATTGATTCTTTTAGTTTGTAAAGTTCGTCTAAACTGTTGGTTTCTGATTCTGAAAATGCGTTTCGATTTTTTGAAAATCTTTTTCGTGTTATTTGTCTTTGTTTAGTTATTATTTTCCTCTTTAGTGTTTGTCGTTTTGTGCGAATGTATCCAACTGTTTGTGTATGAGGTGTGATTACAAGGTCGTATTTTTTGTTATCTATTTCACAATTGTGTAAAACGATTGTTTGTTTATTTCCTAGGTTTTTAAATGACATAAGGTTTAGGATGACGGATGCAAAAAGTTGTTGAGTGGATTATAATTACTTAAACTGTTAGTCCTTACGATTTTTTGGTTAGCTTAACCTGGGTCTATTTGTTTAGGGTTGGAGAGAAAAGTATATCGATTCCGAAGAATGATTTTTTACTTTCTCGTGGCTAGTATAAGTTAAGGTGTTAACTTACTTAATCTTACTTAGGGGTAGTGATTGTGTTCAAGGGTTGGAGAATAGTAAATCGATCCACAAGGTTCAGGTATAATTAGAACGCGAGTAGTTCGTTAGATACTATTTTAAACTTACTAAGTCTAAGATTTATCCTGGGTCTGTTAAGAGGGGGGGTCAAGTGAAGGATGAATAACCGAAGTTCTTCACTGTTTATCCTAATTTGAATGATTAGTTTTGTTCAAAAATTTCTATTAGTCTTAGGTCTTTAGAAAGGGTTGGGTAGTGAATCGACGTTTGAGGTCGTTAGACACTAATTAAGTGGGTGGGGGAGAACAAAGTTGTTCTGTTTGATCCAAGGATAAGCCTTGATGATCAAATTTGAAATTTAATTAAGTAGAAAATGATTTAAGATCCAAGGATAAGCCTTGATGATCTGGTTTTAAAATTAAGTGAATTTAAGTTTTAATAAAATTTTAAATGTGTGTAAAGGAAAGATTTAGTGTTTTGATGATATTAGTGAGTTTATGATTGCTGTTATGTTTTAGGTGATGGAGCTGGAACAACAGGATGATTTATGATTACTAACCATTTATTGTCATGCTACTAATTTTTATTTTTTATTTTTCAATAAATATTTTGCAAACATATTTTGTATATTACTGCAGAGTTTTAGGAAAACGATCTTAGATCTTTTTATCAATCGTTATTGTATATTAATAATTTTGTTTAGCGCCTGAAATGATTTTGAAGATTAACTTCAAGGTTTTATGTTTGTAAATGAAAATCTAAATTCATTGCCAGTAATATTCTAAATATAAAAGTTTGTTCTGGTTTTTGCCTAACTATCATATAGCTATATGGCAAGTTTCTACTTTGTCGTATGTCGTCTCTGGTTCGAGGTCTTCTTCCAATTCCGGGTATTTCTGTTATGGTTCGGAATATTGGCTCTGATCTATTGAGTCGTAGAGACATTTCGATTAAATTATTGTCGTATAACATTTTGTAAATGTTTTTGTCTAATTTCTAATCTATTTTGGTTAATTCTAAGCTATTAAGGTCTTGTTCGAGACTTATGGTCGCACCAGATGAGTTATATCCGAGTTGGTTAACTCATAGAGTAATTTCGGATAGGGTACACCGTCTGCTCGTCACGCTATCTTATTTTCGGCCGGATAGATTCGTGCAACTTCTTAGTCTAATACCGATCCTAATCTTACTCTTATACTATCTAGTCTCAGGTTGTTTAACTAGTCTCTGCTAGGCTCAATAGATCTAGGGTATACTGGTCTATTGCGGCTGCTGAAGTGCTCGGGAGAGTCCAACTAATTTCTAAGTTAAATTCAAATCTCTCTGGTGCTGAAATTACAAGTAACTTCAGCACTTACAAATAAGTGGGTTGTTAGTTAGATGGATCATGATTGGTTAATATTAAATACTTTACATTGGTAAAACATTTAATTTATCCAATCATAAAATATAGTTTAGATCAGGTTCCACCAGCCTCAGATCGGGGGAAACTTTCAATATGCATAGATGATATATTCAATATCCAAAAATTGAATCCATAGATTCAATATCCAAAAATTTGACATCAAATGTGAACATGGATTGTTCTTTTATTGGATCATGTTAACTATCTCCAATAGGGGGGGGGGATATAGTTAACAAGGTTTGGATGAAATTTATTGAAATAACTTCAACCAATAGGAATGCGAATTGAAATAACGCCAACCAATAGGAATGCGACAGAACACATTTCTGAAAAATATAAAACCAAATGCCGAATTGGGTTTTTATAGGGAAGGGGGGGAAGATTTTTTACAAGGTAGCATAGGGGGGATAGTTAACATGATCATTTTTGTAGAGGTGTTGGTAAAATGGCGCCTGTTTCAGTAAAAAATTATTAATAACATTTTATATCAATACGAGCTTCTGTGTCTGAACACCGCGTAGGGTAATTGACAAGATCAAAATTTTTTTATTTCTCTGTTGTAAAAAATGTAAGCCGTATTCAATTCTCATTAATTCAGATATGCTTCCATGTATTCAACGGAACGCTTTTTTATAACTGTTTTCTTTTAAGCATTAATTGGAAGATAATTCTTGTGTTTCATGTGTTTCATGTGTCATTTATTTAGATTTGTTTTTGTGTGTAGCGGCATTCATTTTTTTTTTGTGTTATCGGTACCAAAAAACTCAATAGTTTGCTTAGTTTGTGTTAACAGTTACCTAGCTTTTTTCTACTTGCAACTGATTTCTTGCAGCTCTCCCCTGAGAAAAGAATTGACTATTGTCATAATCTCACAATGCAGTTTTCTATGCAGTCGAAAATCGTTCAAACTTAATTGTATTTTTTATTCAAGGTTATTGTTCCGACTTTCGAAGAAAGTGAGGAATATAAATGCTGGGGTGGTTCTTTTTATTCAGGTCAACTTCATAAAATTCTTTGCTTCTCTTCGGGGGATTGCTCCATGGTCTATATGGCCCCAGCTGGGCGTTCACACAACTATAGTATCCTGCCCCGAGTCTGTCTAAACTGTTCATTTTATATTGACCCGCACGACAAAATTGTTTCAAATTGAATTGAGGCAGTAAGTTATTGGTCAAATTATTTCCAAAGATACATCAATCTTTTATACTTAAAATTTGATACTATCATTCTTTATTAATGTTTTTGTCATTCATTAGCTTACCAAAAGCTATTCGAGACCAAAAAAGACTAATCAACCCAAACAAAAAACAATAAACAAGGATAGCCGTCTACTGCGCAAGTAGCACAGAATGTTCCGACCAGTCTCAAAAATACAACATTTTTTTTGTTCAAACTACTCTTCTTCATTTTTCTATGATTTTTGTGATATAAGGATATCTAGAGCATAGGCATATTCGACAGTAAATTAAGCAAATTAAACAACACTTTTTTCATTTTTTTTTTGAATTTTCGAAGTTTTTATTACAGAAAGGTGCTAAAAACTCAAAAACAAATTTTCTTTGAGTAAATTTAAGATTTCACGGCTGAAAACAAGCTATTGTAAGCTATTGAGCTATTAGATTAAGCTGTTGTAAACATGCTCGCCTCGATAATTTTAGAAAACATTTTAATGTCGTTATAATCACGACTGAAAAGACTTTAATTTGGTATATCACTCGGCCCATTCTGATGATTATTTGTGGTATCTATTTTTGGGAGGAAAAAAGGGAAAAATTATAACACACCCGAATGCAATACACAGTTCTTCACTATCTTTAGTGATCGGAACAAACAAATTCTAAAACCCAGCCAAAGACGAAGTTCCTCCTCATTTTTCAAATGAACGGTTTAATGAAGTTAACACAAAAAAAAATAAAATGAGATTTGAAAATTTAAATAAGAATGCTAGTTATTAAACTCTCATATATGGTGGAGCGCAGGTCATACAAATCCCATATATCGGAGAATGCTATTCAAAAATTGTATGCAATTTTTTAAATGTCTGAATTGTATTGTATGATTAGCATTCTTAGCCAACCCGGGAGATTTTAGATTTTGTTTTTGGTTCTGACAACTGTCATAAATTGGGTTTCTCCCGGCAACAGCAAGTGCCTCAAAATGTGCGAGTAAAGTAATCAAATTTGGCATACAATCAAGTCGTATCCGTCCGGATACAAATTCCGAATGGTAAAGATTATAAAATTTCTGTTTTTCTTTAGACTCTCACACATATTAATATCATAAACCCATTCTCAAGTCGTTTTTTATTCAGAACAAGTTGTATATTTCAAGCTAATCTTTTTCCCAGAGTCTGGCCAAATTAGCACTTTTCAAACTCCCAAAATTTTGCAAAATTGATCGGAGTTGAATTACCTTTTTAAATTTGACTCCAAAAAGTCAATATCTTCAATGGGCTCTTTTCCAGTTCCCCCCCCCCTTTGTGAAATTATGAAAAGAGATGTTCAAAAATTGTTCACACGGCAATTTTCATGTTAGAAATGTTGTGAAAATTTGTTCAGCTGTTCACGCTGACACGTTTTAATGCAGTTTATAACATTAAAAATTATTTTAAAAAGACTTTCATGTAATGAATTTCAGAAAAAACGAAAGGGGGGGGGACTGGAAAAGAGCCCTTCAATGGTGCCTTAAAGTTTTTTATTAAAAATTATGGTTTCGATCTCCGAAATTTTACGAAATAGAAAAACCACGCCCAGCACAGTTATTCCCTTTTTTCAAAAGTCGGAACAATAACTAAAGTCCACTGGAAAGGCTAGAATTCAAAGTAACATGTCAATAAGAATTAAAAATTTTTAAACCTCATTTGAAAACTGATTTAAAAGTTCGGTGAATAAAAAATATGTAAGTTGTATAGCAGACCTTTTGCAGGTATCAATCACAAACTATCCCCCTCAATTACACAAAGTTATCCATGATCAATAAAAAGGCAAAAATATACATCAAGCAAGCGACAGCCAATTTATTTTTTAGAACAATAAAAATGGCGGCAAGGAATATAAACGGAAATCAATAAGACAAAATCAGAAATATGATGTTAACTAATTTCTACAAAAGCAGCATATTGGAGAAAACACTTTTGTTTCCTTTCCCCATTGTCAATTTAACTTTAAAAAAAGTTTATTGATATTGACTTGTTGTTATGAAAGTTGACGTGCAGACAAATTAAGCCGTGGAAAACAATTAAGCCGTCTTATTTAGTTTCGTAAAACCGCTCCTTACACAGCAAAGTTGATGCTTGGGTTGAAAAAAAGAGTTCAAAAAGGAAAAGGCCATCCAAATCCATAGTTCCTTTTTGCCTTTTCCATAGTTGGGTGGCCTTTTCCTTTTTGAAAAAAAAAGAGTTCAAAAAGGAAAAGGCCACCCAAATTCACAAATAAAAAAAAGATAACCAATCCTTTCAGACCAAACTATAATGGAAAAGATATTTTTGATCAGCAGCGATAAAATTTTTTAATTTTGACGATAAATACTAAATTTCGAGTCTTATTTTTTGGCCTGAAATTTTTTGTCTGTTTTAATCAAGCAGGAGATGTCTTTAAAATCTTGCGTAGACAAAAATCACTAAGCAACCGTAGTTTGTGATGCACACTAATTGTTGCAAATAATGCAAATTAACACTTTTATATTGCGTAGACAAAAATCACTAAGCAACCGTAGTTTGTGATGCACACTAATTGTTGCAAATAATGCAAATTAACACTTTTATAACGTGTGTTAATTTGTATGTTTTTGCTACTGTGGGTCTAGGACAACAAGCCGACGATAGTTCTAGCCGAAGGGACTTCTAGCCGAAATTTAAACATTATAAGCACCTCAAAATGCTAAATTTTTATCAATAAATTGTTTATTTTCAAAAGTTTGGACAAGTTCAGTTCATAATATGCTTTCTTCATAACAAACGCACCACTTAAGAGTGGCGTTAGATAGTTTAGATCAGACGGATTTTGAAATACATAAATTATACTTATGAAAAACCCCTTCAACGATGTTTTAATTCTTATTATGGCTAAATATCAATTACAGGCTCAAAAAATTTGATACAGCCAATAATTTTAAAAAAAGGTCATGAAATTGAGAAATACTTCGAAACGGTTTTCAAATTCATCAGTTTTCAAATTTTATAATTTTTTGACAAAATTTTCCGCTTGAAGTCTTGGTAAACGATTCAGCTTGAAGTCCCGTCGGCTTGATGCCCGGCAACCCTATTTTATTACTCGAAGCAAGCAGAATCGGCATTAGATGGTTGAGCGTTGAATTGGTTTTTTATTAATCTAGAAATTGTTTATTTGTAATGTCAAATGGTAGCAGTAATTCTGTACCAAAATCAGGAAACAGTAGATCAGATTATCTCATTAAAATTTTTATCAAGTTTAGAAGCTTGAAGCTTTTTTGGTACGGGAAGACAAAACGCGAGTTGATGAAAAATGCTTATCATACAATTTTTATACATGAAAAAAATTGCTTATCATACTCTTTCATACAATTTCAAAGAGCAAAAGTAAGATGATCTGCATTTGGTGATTTTATCCATGAAAATTATGTTTAACATTTTCAAATGAAAATATATACCAAATGAAATTTTTGTTTATGGCAAGATAAATTTTAGTTTGAAAATTTTGGTGGTTGAGAAAAAAGGCTTGTTTTTTTACAAATTTATTTTTATCTTAGCAACTGAAACAAAAAAAAGACACTTTTTTGTGAGCTTGGGTTTTTTCAGTGGAAAACTGGACTACGTTATAAGTACAAAAAGTCAATTTTTGCATGCACAATTGTTTTTTTCGTAAAATTTTTATTTGAGCACAACAGCAAGTCTGCAACCAAAAAAGTGATTAAAATTTTTTACCTGAATTTGTAATTTTGCTTATGA
Organism: Symsagittifera roscoffensis; assembly: GCF_963678635.1. NCBI lineage: Eukaryota > Metazoa > Xenacoelomorpha > Acoela > Convolutidae > Symsagittifera > Symsagittifera roscoffensis. Next base: position 77,278,974 of record NC_087062.1, on the reverse strand, counting down.
TACACTTATTAAATAGTTTCAGCTAAATTTGAATTTCTCGAGGAAGAAGTGGTTGCCTCGCTCTAAATGTTAACCAGGAGATATCATATTTTTAAAACATCCTCGTCAAAGAACCTTCTGATAGCAGATTCGCAGGCGCGACACTTGGAATTCCCAAACACAAACATCTTGTCATTACCTTGAGCCCGTATTGCTGCGGTCAGAGGCTTCCTACCTCCGAAGGACAAATACAATACCATTGTTTTGCTCATTGGGAGAAACGACGCTTTTGACGGAAGAGAGCCCTCCACGGTCCCTGAAGAAGATATTGCAATTGAACTCGCAGAATTAGCCGAGGAGCTAAGCAGACTAGCAAAGCAGATTTTTGTCATCGGAATCCCTCACCGCAGTGAATATCGATTCCGATCGGCGAGAGTGAATCGCGAAATACAGAAAAGAAGGGATATTGGAAGTATAGAGGCGTGTGTGAGAAGATTTACAGTACTTACCATCTAGGCAGTGACGAAATTCACATAAGCCTAGAAGGTCTCAAGGGCATCAAAAGCATCGTAAAGATCAAGATACTGTACAAGAAATACTCTGACGCTTTCAACGACGAAGGTCATCTCACCCAGTACGAGTGCACCTTCCGACACTGCCACTGCCCTTACTGAGTGTAAGCTGCCCTTACTGAGTGTAAGCTGCAGTGTAAGCTGCAGGTGTTAACTCTTCAACGATGAGTCGCACATGCCGAACTTGCACAAGGTCCATACCGAAAGCCGAAAAAAGTTACAACTGTGTAGAATGTGGTTGTCACATGCATCTAGAACCAACATGTACAGGATTATCAAACGTAGCCATCAACGGAATAAAGGAGCTTGGTCGCTGCGCAATGTTACTCTGTAACGTCTGCATTGAAAACAACAAACGCGACAACTTCATTCGGAACAAGACTGTCAACAACCTGGAAGAAAAATCAACAAAAACATGTCTAGCAATGCTGAGACACTCGAAACGCAAATTGCTCAAATTGTCGAAAGAAGATAAACGAAGCAATGAAGAAAACACACGACAAAGTAGACGAGAGTTACGCAAACTTCGTGAAGAAAGTTGAAAGCTACAAAAACGTGAAAAATCCTCAAAACTCCAAAAGCAACAACAACACAACCACTCACAGCGTCGAACACAATATAAGAGTGCAAGGGATCCATGAAGATCCTAATAAACCACGCGACGTGAATCTTGTCCAAACTCACAAATAACTAGAGGAAATTTTGGGAACCATAGGAGTTAAACCGAAAATAGTCCAGTTTAAAAGACTTGGAACATTCAACAAAGAAAGGAAAAAGCCTAGAACATTTCTAGTTACGCTTGAAAATCCAGCAGCAGTCAATCTAGTGATTGCAAAAAGTACTGAAAAAAGAGACGAAATGAAAGAAATGAATATAATTCTGAAACGTGCCCTATCTAAAAAAGATTCTATCAAAGAAAACCTCTGCCTGAAGCCACGTAGGGAAATGATTGAAGAAGGCGTACCACGTGAAAAACTGAAAATCAGAAATTTTGAGTTTTTCCATGATGGAGCAAAAGTTCAATTAAACCAAACTTCCCAGCCACAACATGAAAATGCAACATCTAACGTTTGACTAGATCATCTCCACATTTTACAATTTAATGCACGCAGTTTAATTAACTATGAAAGAAGATTCAAAATGGCAAATGCAATAAAAATTGGTTTGTACAGCGTTATTTGTATTTGTGAGATCTGGTAAAACAAAAATATCTCAAACTCTGAACTACTACTTGCTGAATACAACTTTTACCGAGCCGATAGAGCACATCAGTCGTCTAACACTCACGGAGGTGCCCTGATTGCCATTAGGAACTCACTAAATTCCCAAAAAAGAAAACTCGACGTCGAATGTTGTGTCCTATGTAACATAACCCTAGCAAACGAAACCATCTATATATGCTCCTTTTACAACCCCCTAGAGCCAGTCAATACAGATATGACTACCAATGTTTCAACAAAATTCTCGAAGCCATCCCTGAAAAGAGTAAAGCAGTCATATGTGGAGACATTAACTTTCCATCTACAAACTGGGACATCTTCAGCAGTCAAGAAAACGATGAACAAGAAATCCTAGAAATGTTAGAAGATAGGCTTCTTCAACAGAGCATTAACTTTCCGACCTGCGGCACAAACACATTGGACGTTTTTCTGTATCAAAACTGTCAAGTATACTCTGAACACGATGAAAATTTTGATAAGATCTATGGCTGCTCTGACCATATTGCAATCAGAAGAGCAAGAGAACTTGAACATTTCGATCCTCCCCCAGCAATGACAAACTTCTACAGTTTTGGGTCAAGAGATTATGACCGGATTGTTGGTGTCATGAAAGATCGGCCCTTCAACCCCCAATGCTACACCAATACTACTTAACTGACTTGAGAGACACTCACATCCCAAAACGAACCAAATATCGTCAATCGCTACCACCTTGGATTACACCGAGTACATCACATCAGATTAAAATGCTCAACACGCAAAAGTGTTACTCGAAAAACGACCAACTAGCTACCGAAAAAATAAGGTCCCCAAACTAGAAAGCCAAATCACTGAATTATGTGAACATGCTCGAATCTCATACCAAGAAAAACTTTTTGGTTCGAGATACTGTGGTCAAATTTACAAGCACCTTAAGCATATCAATAGAGCTTCGAACATCCCGAAAACGATCAAGTTCAAAGACAAAATGACAACAATTCTAGAGGAAAACTTAGAAATGTTTAACACATTTTTTCACTCAGTGTTTTCAGCCAAAGAGAACTACAACTTCCTTGACATAAAGTGCGAATCACCAACCCTAACAAACTTCAGCGACACTACAAAAACTCGTGGACCAAATGGTCTACCTCCCGGGTTTTACCAACGATGCGGCAAACAAATGAGTAAAATATTCAATAAGCTTTTCAAGAATATTAAACGCATACGCAAAAAGCCAACGAGTTGGAAAACAGCGGCTGTAACACTCATTCACAAAGAAAACTACCCAAAAGATGTTGAAAACTATCGCCCAATCTACCTTCTAAACATTGACAGCAAAATCTTTGAAAAATGCAAATACTCTCCACTCTACGAGCACTTTAAAGACCATCTTTCCATAAACCAACACGGTTTTGTCAAGAAACGCTCCGTTATGAGCAACATGCTCCAATTCCTAAATCGAATCTACAAAGCCCTGGATGAAAATCCCCATGATGAGATCATTGCTTTTTATGCTGATTTCTCCAAGGCCTTCGATAAAGTCCCCCACAAATTATTACTCTGAAAATTGAGTGATTTTGGTGTAGGTGGATGCCTACTTGAAATCATCTACGACTATCTTAGAAACCGCAGGCAATTTGTTCGGGTTGATTCCTACACATCCACCGTCCTCGAAATAACCAGCGGGGTACCCCAAGGTTCACTTCTGGGCCCACTCCTGTTCTGTGATGTTATAAATGATTTCCTGAAGTCCTACGCTTCAGTGACCCCTCAATATTTGCTGACGGTCTAAAAATTCTATCTGTTGGACGCAAACAAGATGAAATACAACTTGACCTAAAAAAATCGAAGATTGGGTTAGACAAAACAACATGGAACTGACATTCGAAAAATGCGTTCAAATAAACTTCAGAGGTGTTGATATAAATCTATTTTTGAACGGAAATCGTGTACCTCAGCCAAAATCTATAAAAGATCTGGGTATTCACATGCTAGGAGATCTTAATTGGAGCACTCATCTAACCGAACAATTAAAGAAAGCAAACAAATTACTATCCAGTCTAAGACGAAATGTAGCATATAACGTCAACACCTTTGTAAAAATTTCTGCCAGTCCTAACCTACGGCTGTCACTGTGCGAGCTTTCTGAGGAAAGACCTACAAAAACTTGAAATTTTTCAAAAGAAAGTAGTAAAGTGGATATGTGGAAAACACTGCCAAAAATACACTGATCAACTTAGAATGCTCAACATTTTACCTCTGCCAATGTTCCTACAGACCAATTACTTACTTTTGCTTTCAAAACTCTGCACTGACTACGAACACCACAGCATTCCACTTCCCACAGCTAAAAATACCCCAGACCGACCATTAGAGCCCTTCAAATTACCCAAAACTCGAATAGAAAAACGCAGGGGAGAATTCGTTTTTCGTACAACCAGAGTTGCAAATAGAATTGATCATTTTTGTCAATTTCAGGATAGAACACGGACTCAAACAGCGCATCACAAGTCTTATGTGGAAATTCTACAGTGAAAAATACAGTACCCTCAACCTCTGCACTTGGCAGATGTGCCGCGACTGCACAACGTGCAAAAATAACTGGACAATATTATAAACTCTGTGGAAGAACTTCCCATCAGTATTCTACTGGAAAGCCACAATTTTTTTATAAATGAGATTTTTTGTAAAAACATCCCCCCACACGCCTTATTATGTCCGAAGCGATGAGTTTCGATCCTTTTAGCAAATCATTTCTGGCATATAAACTTTCTTGAAACAATTTAGAACGATTTCTAAAGAGGTTTAAACCTCCGCTTACGCGTTAATAGCGCGAATTATAGCGCTCGTTGTTTGCACCAAATTGGCCGAAGTAGCAATCGCTAAACCCCCATAAGTTTACAAAAAATCTTCACAGATGAAATATATTTTCACATTTTAGCTCAGGAAAACAATAGTTTTCGAATGATATATAAAGAATTTCGTCAAAAAAGGATAGTTCCAAATTCGAAATTTGTCTGAAGAAAAAAACCCACCTCGATCACAAGTATTCCGTTACTTTCGATATTAAAGCCGGAACAACACAACGATGTTACGCTGTCTCCTTTTATGAAAAATGACACTTAATTGTTTCGAACGAACGTATTTTCTGCACGCAACTTTTAGTCAATTTGTTTTTAAAAAACGACCAATAAAATGCTTTGTTTTTATGATTTGTGATTAAAGTTCTCAAAAATTTAGATGCGAACAAAAAAGGGAATAATTTTTGATATGTTTCTTTTCAAGAGCAATTTTACAAAAAAACACTGATCAACTTAGAATGCTCAACATTTTACCTCTGCCAATGTTCCTACAGACCAATTACTTACTTTTGCTTTCAAAACTCTGCACTGACTACGAACACCACAGCATTCCACTTCCCACAGCTAAAAATACCCCAGACCGACCATTAGAGCCCTTCAAATTACCCAAAACTCGAATAGAAAAACGCAGGGGAGAATTCGTTTTTCGTACAACCAGAGTTGCAAATAGAATTGATCATTTTTGTCAATTTCAGGATAGAACACGGACTCAAACAGCGCATCACAAGTCTTATGTGGAAATTCTACAGTGAAAAATACAGTACCCTCAACCTCTGCACTTGGCAGATGTGCCGCGACTGCACAACGTGCAAAAATAACTGGACAATATTATAAACTCTGTGGAAGAACTTCCCATCAGTATTCTACTGGAAAGCCACAATTTTTTTATAAATGAGATTTTTTGTAAAAACATCCCCCCACACGCCTTATTATGTCCGAAGCGATGAGTTTCGATCCTTTTAGCAAATCATTTCTGGCATATAAACTTTCTTGAAACAATTTAGAACGATTTCTAAAGAGGTTTAAACCTCCGCTTACGCGTTAATAGCGCGAATTATAGCGCTCGTTGTTTGCACCAAATTGGCCGAAGTAGCAATCGCTAAACCCCCATAAGTTTACAAAAAATCTTCACAGATGAAATATATTTTCACATTTTAGCTCAGGAAAACAATAGTTTTCGAATGATATATAAAGAATTTCGTCAAAAAAGGATAGTTCCAAATTCGAAATTTGTCTGAAGAAAAAAACCCACCTCGATCACAAGTATTCCGTTACTTTCGATATTAAAGCCGGAACAACACAACGATGTTACGCTGTCTCCTTTTATGAAAAATGACACTTAATTGTTTCGAACGAACGTATTTTCTGCACGCAACTTTTAGTCAATTTGTTTTTAAAAAACGACCAATAAAATGCTTTGTTTTTATGATTTGTGATTAAAGTTCTCAAAAATTTAGATGCGAACAAAAAAGGGAATAATTTTTGATATGTTTCTTTTCAAGAGCAATTTTACAAAAAAACACTGATCAACTTAGAATGCTCAACATTTTACCTCTGCCAATGTTCCTACAGACCAATTACTTACTTTTGCTTTCAAAACTCTGCACTGACTACGAACACCACAGCATTCCACTTCCCACAGCTAAAAATACCCCAGACCGACCATTAGAGCCCTTCAAATTACCCAAAACTCGAATAGAAAAACGCAGGGGAGAATTCGTTTTTCGTACAACCAGAGTTGCAAATAGAATTGATCATTTTTGTCAATTTCAGGATAGAACACGGACTCAAACAGCGCATCACAACTCTTATGTGGAAATTCTACAGTGAAAAATACAGTACCCTCAACCTTTGCACTTGGCAGATGTGCCGCGACTGCACAACGTGCAAAAATAACTGGACAATATTATAAACTCTGTGGAAGAACTTCCCATCAGTATTCTACTGGAAAGCCACAATTTTTTTATAAATGAGATTTTTTGTAAAAACATCCCCCCACACGCCTTATTATGTCCGAAGCGATGAGTTTCGATCCTTTTAGCAAATCATTTCTGGCATATAAACTTTCTTGAAACAATTTAGAACGATTTCTAAAGAGGTTTAAACCTCCGCTTACGCGTTAATAGCGCGAATTATAGCGCTCGTTGTTTGCACCAAATTGGCCGAAGTAGCAATCGCTAAACCCCCATAAGTTTACAAAAAATCTTCACAGATGAAATATATTTTCACATTTTAGCTCAGGAAAACAATAGTTTTCGAATGATATATAAAGAATTTTGTCAAAAAAGGATAGTTCCAAATTCGAAATTTGTCTGAAGAAAAAAACCCACCTCGATCACAAGTATTCCGTTACTTTCGATATTAAAGCCGGAACAACACAACGATGTTACGCTGTCTCCTTTTATGAAAAATGACACTTAATTGTTTCGAACGTATTTTCTGCACGCAACTTTTAGTCAATTTGTTTTTAAAAAACGACCAATAAAATGCTTTGTTTTTATGATTTGTGATTAAAGTTCTCAAAAATTTAGATGCGAACAAAAAAGGGAATAATTTTTGATATGTTTCTTTTCAAGAGCAATTTTTCTAAAAAATTTTGAGTTTGCAGCCACAATGTACATATTTTGACTTTCTGCAGTTCAAGGCGTAAACCAACATAATTCACTCCAATCCATCGCAATTCAGCTGAAAATATTTTCTCTGATGAATCATGAAAATCGAAATTACAGAAAGTTTTATCATTATAACAATAACTGTCTCAAGATAATCAAAAGACTCTGTAGTACTGCGGTTGCAACAAGCTTGAGCGGGAACCTAGTTTTTTTTACTGCAGTTGCAGTTAAGTGTATTATTGGCGCTACGTAATTATTTTACTGATATTGTTAATTATGTATAGTCAAGGTCAGAGGTTCTGTTTTAGAAATTATTTAAAATTCATTTCAAATTGCCATACTCATGTATGGATTCAAGCGAGTCGATCTGAGCTAGTAACGAGAGAACAAGGAACCTATCAATAAACTTTGAAACTCAACAGTTAAACATCTTTGTTTTGTCTCTGAAGATAATAGCCGTTCTCCTAGTTATCACATGGCGCAGACCACAGGTATCTTGTCACAGGATGCTGGACCACAACTAATTCAGACCTACCATGGAATTTCAAGATATGGTTTGTTCAGTTCCTGATGGCAGTAACGGTAAAAGAGAATTTAAATCCGGAGACACTATTAGAAGCGCCGAAAGCTGTCGTAGAGGAACCAGACCCGAGACCAGAAACACTCCGAACGGGAGAGGATGCCGCTGCGATAACAGCCCGTGAAGCAAGAGATAGATTGGCCAGAGATCGTGCCGCATTAGAAATTGAAGAAAGAAGAAAAAGGGGACCAAAGGTAGGTCGAAATTTATAAAACATTGAAGTACACAAACTTCTGGTGTCGAGATTGTTCCTTGCCCTAGGAACAGAGGGGAAAAACGATATGTTCACAAAAAACGGCTTGAAGAACTTTCGGAGCTGGAGTTTAAGGAAACGGTAGCTTTAGCCAAAGCTACATACGAAAAATCACAGAGTATTACATACGAAAGGAACAAACTCTTCAAAGGAGACGAGAAAAATTCTGGGGACGTTCCATGCCGCATTAATTGCACAGGCAGCAATATCAGCGTTAGCTACCTCAGAAGATGAATTGGTAGGAGACTTATTTATCTCTAAGAAGAGAAGCGCCGCACTTCAAAATACTCTCACGTTTGAAACGTTATCTCCAGACGAGGTAATAACACGTGTATTGAAAACCAAACAAAGTAAGCAAACAAACCAGGCATTTCAGAAATCTAACCTAAATGCTACAGCAACAAAATCGCAATTGGGATCACAAAAAAATTAAACAGGAACCAATATTGGCGGTGGGAAACAGTGGACAATCGAATAAAAGATTCAATCGTGATCAGTTTAGAAAAAGACAACCAAATGAGAGAACGAACAAAAGAAAAGAAACCATGCAATAGGTGTGGGAAACTGTTCATTGCGAGACACTTAAATAGTTGCCCAGCAATGGGAAAACAGTTCAAACATTGCAATCGAAGCAAGTAAATGAGATCACTGGAGGCACAGAAAACTATGAAGAAGAGTGTAATTTAATAAAAACATTCGACTCATGTGAAGAATTCGAAATAACGTCAAAAGAACTGAATGTCAAACGGAAGGATAGCAATAAAAGATATATCCAAAGGAGATTAGAGGACAAAGACAGATGTTCAAAACAGTCTACTAAAATCAAAAGCCTTTGATAATCAGATCATTAACACGACCGTGGACACCGGAAAACCAATTTCCTTTTTAAACTGGTCGACAGCGAAGCAAATTCTTGAATCGACACAGAAGACAAAACTTGTCCAAGCAGAACAACTAAACCTGCCGGCACAGTCCCTGGACTAAAATAAACATCCAAATGTGATACTTGAGGCATTAAAAGCGGATATACGATCTGCAGGAAGGGACATAACTAACATCGTACACGATGAGTTTTGTGGCTAGATCTTCAGAACAGAGTGGGGATTAGCTTTACACAAAAACAAGCCCCAAAAGTAAGGTCAATGTTTGACTTGCTACTGTGCGAGAGGTCGGAAGTTTGGAAACAAAAAAATTACCTAAAATATAAAGACCGTTCTGACCGTCAAGGTGCGAATTGATAATCAGAAATGATAACCACGTTGTGAGAACAAAGTTTAAATTTTCGTTATGCCCCTATTCAATACACATTCAAGACAAAATTGAAAGAGAAATCGAAAAACTGTTGACAAAAGGTTACATTGAGCGTTTGGATAAATGAACGAGTGATTGTTTTATAGCCACTTTTGTGATTACCGTGGAAAAATATGGCTCTATTAAGTTGGCACTAGATGCAAAACCATTAAACAGACAGTCATTTGTGGATGACATATTTGGACAAAAAACAGAAAGCAAGACAGAGGACAAATCACGGAGGAGGAAGTGACGGAAACATCATTTCATCGGGCATGCAAAAGTGGACAACAACGAATCGGCGACAAAGGCAATTTTAGAGGTGGACCTAACCGCCGAAGATAAGGATTGCAGGTCAGACAACAACGAATCAGCCACGAAAGCAATTATAGAGGTGGACCTAACCGCCGAGGATAAGGATTGCACGTCAGAGGTGAGTGTCGTTCGATAGTCAGCGAGGATCAAACTGTCACTGCAAAGTCAGTAGGCACAAAAGCCAACTGAAACTGGCCGCGGAAACTGCCAAACAATGCAGTTTTAACAAATTTGGGGGACATTTGACCGGTACATATAGGTTTCTTAACGTATTCTATGGCCTGTCTGATATGCCAGCAGAATTTCGAAAAGCGATGGATCGCACCATTATCAATGCAAAGAATACGTTCTGCTTTCTGGATGATATTTTGAAATTATCCAAGGGTACCAAATCTGAACACTAAAAATTGGTTAAGGAGGTACTAGGCAAACTAGATCAAAAAAGCTTATCTCCCAAAATGTCAAAGAGTGGATTTTTCATGAATGAGGTGAATTGGCCGGGACATAAATTGTCAGAAAACGGAGTTACACCTAAAATTACAAAAGCTGAGGCCATATAAAAATTAGATCATCCAAAATTCTTGAAACAACTTACATTATTTCTGGGAAGCATAAACCACCTCTCTAAGTTTATACTCAACGCTGCTAACCTCACGGATAAACTTCGACCGTTAATACGAGAATAATATGAGAAGAAAATAAATGAAAAATACAAAAATTACCAGTACAGAAATTTGAATGGGGGAGGAGCACTCAAAAATATGGGGGATTGCAGTCCAGAGGTGAGTGTCAAACAACAGTCAGCAAGGGTCAAATAAATTTTCAAGAAGAAGATATTTCAGAAAAAAGAGCAGCTAGGAGAAATAGGAATCATTAGCTTCTCAAAACAGTTTGACCAGAACTTGCTGGCTGAGCTCATCTCCGAAAATTTTTGATGGATCGCTTAATACGGGTCGTAGAACGGAACGACCGTGCAGGATTCGAGTTAATGGGCCATAAAAGAACCCACTCTGGAATCAGTTGTCAGTCATCGACGACTGTATAAGAGTAGTTAATATGCTATCAGTTCCAGGACAAATCATACCCGCTGTTATGATGAGGATCCATCGAGGCCATCCAGGACAGGAGAATACGCTTGATTTGTCGAACTATTTGTGGCGGTCCATATGCATAAAGGATTGATCAATCTGCCCGAGGAGCGCAGGGAAAGTACTAGTTTTGGTTAAAATGCTAAATACTTATTTCCGAAAAGTTCAACGAAACCTCTTCCACTGCTCCCGCAGCTGGGACAAAAGTCCAATTGGACTACGCCGGTCCGATGGAAGATCACAAAGAGAAAAAGATCTATCTGCTGGTATCAATCGACTGTTTTCCGAATTTTCTTTCACTCAAAGTTACAAAATCTATGGGGGGGACTAAATCCTCGATAAAACTTCAACGCTCCTATATCGACACTCATATAAAACACGAATCAATAAGAACAGACCAATTTTTGGAGTTTTAAGGAAATGCGTTGAAAAGTTTTGCCTTGATAATAACATTGAGCAAAAATTTTGCCCCGTTGGCAATCATCACGGTTGTGGGTCGGTCGAAAGAACAATTCAAACAATAAAGAGAAGACTCGGCGTAATGTTGGTAGAAGAAAACGTAAAGTCGATCAAACTCTGCGTAGTACAATAATTCGAAACATGCGTTGAAGTAAGCAAAAAATCATCCAACAAGCGCCATTCGAGACACCCTTTGGCAGACTTCCAAAACTGAATTTAAGATCATATGAGATAAATGTTTATAAATTCTGAAAATTTAGATAAAAATCATTTTTAGAGGTCCGAGCTCACTGCCAGCCAATTGAAGAAACGGATTGACCCAACCCGAGATTCACTGAAGGTTGTACGAAAAGGCCAGAAAAGCAGAGAGGTCAGCCCGCTGTTCAAGCAGCAGATTGCATCGGCATGCAACAGAGACCGGGCGAGGACACTTAAAGCGTTACTCGAGGCAACCGCAAAGTGGAACTACCGGAGGCGAGATTCAGCGGAGAACGATCTTCGAAGGATCGTTTGCGACACAATCACGAATAATCCGGACCTTAGGAATGAATTGCTCTATTCCTGGGAACGCGGATTCTTAGAGACAAACCTAAATCTTCGAGCACAGAACTACCCCGAACCTTCTTCTCATAGACGAAAACTGGAAGAGTGGATTAGCATTAACGAATCCGCTGAGAGGCACAGTGGTATCGGAGACACCTACAACGGTCGCAACAGCAGCGGGTTCAATTTACCGCAAAAGTGATCTAACGAGGTCAAAAATATCACTCAAAGGATTGCCAAATACCGGATAGAAAGAGAGCCAGAAGGACAAGTTTACAAGTCCTCTCAAGCAGCCGAAAGAAAACATCAGCCACCACTGGAAAGCGAATCTGGGGAAGAATCCCCGAGTTAGCAACAAGAAGAGCAAGGCAAATGAACTCTTTCAGAATAGCGACACAGTGTTGACATCAAACGACACACCAGTAGGAGGCAGCCTAAACCTAGTGGTTAAAAGAGCGAAACCTAATCATGGTGGTCCAGAGTCAATAGGACCAAAATAACCCAGGAGGAAGTAGCTATGAAACAAAAACCGCAGAAATATACTGCACAAGAGAAAAAGAAATTAAAAGCTGCATTTGAGAATCGGCGAAAACAGTAGAGAGTGTGCGGACGCAAGAAGTCCAAAAGCCGAGCAGTCCTCAATCACCGAAAAAAGCAGTACTAAAATCACAATGATAGATCGAGACATATTCCCTAACACGATTCTCAACAGTTTTCAACAGCAAGATATGGCCCCAGAAGAGTGGGAGAACCTAGCAGACCAAGTCTTAACGAGGGGAAAACAGAAGACCGCAGAAGAAAATTTGAACGCCAAAGAGACGACTTCGGAGGAACATACCACGGGGGGACTCAGCACTCCATCAGGATTCTCTGATGATTCAAGCGTAGATGACCCGACGGGAGTAAAGTCTGCCGTAGTAAGAGATCAAATAAAAATCAGGGGCCAAAACGTCTAGGCAGCTCAAAACAGCACTAAGTAAAGGAGATCAGTACCGACGATGCCATTGCTGAATTAAATCATCTAGCTTCGGAGGCCTATCGACAGACAAGCCAATGGAGACAAGATTAGGACTCCTGGTGACCCATTTGTTTCGGCGAAAGTTTGAGTATGCCGCCCTCGACATTTCCAGAACTTGGGATGCCAAGTGGAAAGTGCCACTAAATTTGGAACGCTGAAACTAAAAATTCATTGACGCACCTATTCATCAAATTGAGTCCTAAACTCTCATTATTCTAGTATATTATTAATGTTTTTTTTATTTGAAAGATAAAATTTTCTTGGTCCTCAGGGGAATTTAGTTTTGCGGTTGCTGCAACCTTGAGCTGGGACATAGTTTTATTACTGCAGTTGCAGTTAAGTGTATTATTGGCGCTATGTAATTATATTAATGATTTTGTTTTTTTATGAATAGTCAAGGTCAGAGGTGCTGTTTTAGAAGTTTATCTTTGGTTCACTTCAGTTTGCTATACTCATGTATGGATTTAAGCCAGTCGATCTGAACTACTAACGAAAGAACAAACAACGTAACATTAAATTTTGAAACTCCACAATTGAACATCCTTGTTTTAGCTCTAAAGATAATAGCCGCCCTCCTAGTTATCGCAAACTCATTGCAACTTCTAAATAAAGTTTTTTCAGTGTTTTTTTTAACTTCTAAGCAAAACTTGTTAAAGGAATTCTTGTAATTTCTTTTTATCCACTTCAACTGAATTTTTTTCCTCCAACAGCAACATTTTGAGAAGCAACGTTTTGATTACTTTATAGGTTTTTTTTTTAAATAGTTATCTTTTTGTGTAAATTTTAATTATAACTTAGAGAATTGCTCACTCACAAAAGCATTAAAGTTTTTATTCCGATTTTCAACCAAGGTGACGGAACATTTGTGCTCGGGTGTTTTTTTCCAGGCAAAGTTTGACTTTTTAACTCGCAGTTTTTGATTTTGACGGGTTTGTCGTTTATATGAAAAAAGTATATTTTTTTTCAATCTTTTGTCATTTTTTCGAGCAAAAAGGTTTAAATTTGACCTTAAAGTTCAGTCCGAGCATTCAGGGCTTCGCCCTGATATACAAGCAGTCTTGTTCAAGGCGAATTAATGCGTTCCAAGTTGAATTAAGGCTGTAGTTTGGTCGTATTAATAGGATACAAGACGCCAAAAAAGTCTTTTGTGGTTGAAATATGCATGTGAAGGGGGGAGGGGTAGTAATTTGCGTTTTTTCAATAGTTTTTTCGTTTTTTTAAAAAAATATTCTTTTAAATTGTTCTTAAATTTCTGTCGGAACATCCTGGGTTTCGCGCTAGTGTACGAGCAGTCTTATTCAGTTTTTAGAAAGCTTTTTTTCTTTTCAATTATTTTGAATACAGAATTGGGATCTTCTTAGTTCTAAAAACAAAGTTGAATGTATTTTAATATATTGGCTCAATTTGTCTTCTAAAAAGCAGAAATAAAGGTTTCAGAAAAAACTCGTAGTTTTGATTTGAATAAGGACAAGACTACTCGTATCGAATGGAAGCCCCTTAATGTCTTGGAGTATTTTTTTTAATTTTCAGTCATTAATGGAATTTTTAAAAAGTATTTAAAAAAACATAGCTGATTTTTTTCATACTTTTTGAGTTTTTTTTTAAAGCAAAAATGCCATTTTAATGCCATGAGCTTTTTGCAATGTAAAACAAAATCAGATAGTTTGAAAAATTTTTGAGCCGAATTAATATTTCTCCCACTATAATAGTTCCCCAAGTTGGCCCAATTGGAAACTTTCAAGTCTCCATGATTTTACGAAAATTAGTCATAGGCAAGATATTTTTTAGAAAGCTAGCTCAAGATTTCACTTTTTCTGATGAACATTCTAAATTATCCTCCCACACATAATATCGTGCAGTTCATTTTGAGAATTTGAGATCCGCGACATTTTCCTCAAAAATGGGGCTTCTCGGATCTATAAGTTTGATTGAAGTAAGTTACGCAGTTCCGAGTAGTTCCTTACCGTCGACACAGATTCCAGCCGAGGGCATGACAAGGAAGATGACGAGAAGCTGGGTGCATGCAATTGTGACGTAGCAGAGCTTCTTCGTGGCGTGGATTCGGTGAAACAATACACTGCATACAGCCAGTAGCCTGTCGATGGTGATCTCAATTAGAGTGAAGCAACTGCGAGAAACCAGAAAAAAGTATTATAAAACACGGGGCATAAAATTTCAACTTTTTGTTTTGACTTTCAAACAAAGTGCGGAGAACTTATGCTTAGGGTGGTTTTTTGTTCAATCAATTTTTGACTATTTTGGACGTTTTTTTATACCATCTGAATGACTTTGTAGTTTTGAGGTCAAACTTAAGAAGATATTTTACCTGTGATTATTTTTCCTAAAATTCAAGGGTTTTGAAAATTGCTAACTTGGCTCCTATTGAACCAGTACGAGACGTTGAACTCGCCCTTTGTATTTTAAATAGCAGCAATTTAGTCCTATTAAACCAGTAAGAGAAACCAGTTGAACTCGACCTTTGTGATTCACATAGCGTGGGGGATAAAATGAAAAAAAAAATGAAAAACTCTCTTTTTCATTATTTTGTTATATACCAATAAAAAATTTTTTATCTGAGCTTATAGTGCATTCGGAACAATCATGGCTTTGCTTTGTTATACGAAAAGTCTTGGTGGTTTCAACGAGCAAATGAACGAATTTTGCTTTCACACTTTTGTCATTTTCTCTTCAAATATTGCGTTCATGTTTTACCAAATGCTAAGAATTTTGCTTTCACACTTTTGTCATTTTCTCTTCAAATATTGCGTTCATGTTTTACCAAATATAAGAAATTGCGTTCATGTTTTACCAAATGCTAAGATGAAAATATTTGAAATAACTTAGAAATCTTATTTCGAAGGCAAAAAACAGCCAGTAGTCCCTAGTTTTTAGAAGTTTTCTTGCTGTGGGAACTATCCCACAAGCAATGTAAGGAGTTTGATTTTATGGGTTCAAATTAGTTCTTTGGGACAGTGATGAGCTTGATTTATGGTTTATGCCGCCAATAAACAAGAGATAAGAGAATTAAAAAATTACTTGGTCAGGCGTCAAAAATCGGCCAAAATTTATGAACATTTCGCGCTGATGATTGTTCATTTGCACGCTGAGGTCAAAAATTTACAACTTCTATGTCCCGTGACTGTAGATAAATGTGACGTACAAACTGAAAAATTTAAACGATAGTTTAACTTTTTTAAGTATGTCCAATAACTGAACAAGTATAGTCGGTTGCTGTGCAAATAGAAGAGAAAATTCCGACCAAAACTAGTAACATCAAAAATATATACATTTCTTCGATTTTTGCCTGAATATGTTGTTGTTGTTTTTCTAGAAAGAGCCATTGAATCAAAACAAATGCAAGAATATCTGTTAGCTTAGCTAAATAATTTTAACAATTGAGAGAGCAGCTTCTCATCAGAAGTTTCGACTAATTTAGTCTGAAAAACTAAAAATGCAGACCAATTTTTCTCGACGCTGTTACGACCGAAACGGTTGCAATATGAAACCACACTCGAAACTCTACGAGTTAGTCAAAATAGGCTAAAAAACTATCCGAATCCAAGACCCTGGCCATTCTTTGAGTGCTCGGAATAAAAAAGATGTTTTTTGTTACTAATGTACAACAATTCGCGTTCTTAAAACCGCTGAGTTGGTCCTTTTTAATTCTTTTTTAAATCCGAGCAGCGGGTTTATGTGGGGCGTCGCTCCTTTTCCCCAGATATGTGCCCTCGCCACTCAAGAACCCTCCCTTTGGTACTATTTCATCACGCTCAATTTGGCCGACGAACCCCAAAGTTTTTCTAATTAATTTTCTTAGTTTTACGAAAGAGCGCCGCATCCTGAAAAAACCCAAATTTTTGGGCAAAACCCCAATTTCTTCGGCGTTTTTGATTTGTTTCAACCTTTTTGTTGACAAACTTATATGAAATTTCAAATATTTTGTACTGGGCCGAAGCCATCGAATGACAAATAAATGAGCCGCTGTAAAAAATTTACCAAAATTAGTAACTCTGAGAAGTTTTTGGAAGTTTGGTCAAATTTTTTTTCGTTTTTGTGACACGAGCTCCCCAATCAAAACAGTGCCTATTGGCGCCGAGTGCGCACTTAGAACCATTTAGGGTTGGTTGACAAAAAACAGATGTTGTTAAGTAATGCCAAGGTAGTGAAGAGCTGGAATCTCTGAGAAAATGGGTATCCCTCAATTTAAATTCACGCCGGACCAGTGAAACCTGTCAACATAAAAATACCTTTTAAATAGTTTCAAAACCTACTCCTCCCTGAAAACAACAACAACAATGACAAAAGTTGCGTTACCGTCAGAAGGTTTCGCCAACAGAATTTTGCCAACAGAAAGGTTTCGCCAACAGAAAGGTTGACTTTATTTTATATTCTTTTCTTTTTCGACTAATTTATGTTTCATTTACCTTGAAAGTAGTACGAAATGGTAGAGCAGGTTGTTGAAAAAGCAATTAAACTTTGGGAAGAGATCGTTTATTTTGTACATCAAGTAATAGTTGAAAATATTCATGAAAGCGTGAACAAGATCGAAGCAGGACAGAGTTGCAATTAGCATATCGTGAGCTTTAAGGAGCGCTCTCTGGGAAAACACGAGTAAAAGAAGGAAATTTCCAATAATTGCGGCAATAGTCGTGGGCCACATGATATGTTGAGCAATTTTTTCAGGAATGGAAAGCACATATCGAACTTTTTCGTCCGTTTCTGTCAAATTTGTAAAGTTTAAAACATCCATCTCGAAACAATAGTTTTTATTCAACTGGTCAGTTTTATTCAAATAACAAAACTAAAGCACTTTCGATATTGGGATAAAGAAATGTTGAATGTTTACGAAAACTAGTTCCCATAAAACGGACCGGTAATTCAATGAATCAATAATGATCCTCAGAGTATTTTTCATCCAAGTATAAATTTTTTGACGACAACTTTTCTTCGAAACTCAAAAAAACTGTCAATCCCTCAATGGATAATTGTAATTTGAATACTATGTTGATCTCAAAAATTAAGCTAAAGTAAATTATCGTTTTAACTGAGAATAAATTGACAATTTTTTTGGAGATGTTTTTATTGGCCATCTTTTTGAATAAAAACTGCCATTGACCAATAGAAAAATGTGAAAAAAATATTTCAATTCTTTTATGGCTTAATTTATGTAGAAAAAAGTGTTTGCTTGCCTTTCCACTTCACCTATCAACTTCATTTTTGCTCACCTTTCCCTTGGCTTCAAATTACTAATATCTCTTAATTATGGTCTCTAAAATAGAAAAATAATAACAAAATGGCACGAAATAGATGAATTCGTGCCATTTTGTTATTATTATTCGCCGCAATTGTTAATATATCTCTAAACTATGGTCTCTTAAATATAATCTTTCCAGCGTTTTGAGAGAGCTCGTATTCGATTTCTAAAAATTGAATTAGAAAAGTCGATTAATTTTGTGTTTGTTTTTTGACTCTCTTTTGTCACTCAAGTTTGATATTTATTTTTTTAAAAATGAACGAATTGGTGCTTTTTTTGTTGCTAGCAATTTTTCAAATGAGACATCAAATTGAAAAATTTTTTCTCGGCCATTTATTATTGGCATAAATTTAATGCATTTTTGAAATGAATTTGATTGTTTGAGGTCAATTTTTTGTATTATTCTATATAAAATTATATTCGGCCAATTATATTTGCATAAAAATAATGCATTTAAAAGTGAAATGGAATGTTTGAGGTCAATTTTTTAATTATTCTAAATTATTTTCGGCCCATTATATTAGCATAAAATTAATGCATCTGAAAATGAACTGGAATGTTGAAGTCAACTTTGAGGTCGCGTATTCTATATTAATTACAGGAACCATAGAGAAAGCACATCCTGAGTCCCAGCTGATCAACTCGACAATCTGCCGTATGGTGCCCCCTGTAATATCTGTCCTGTAATATTTGCCCTTCTGGTTGCAAACAAGGGGAAATTACAAAACGTAAAGGCCAATCAAGAAGACCAGATGGTCCTCTCTGTAAGGAGTATTTTGATTTTTTTCTGCTCTAGGGACGAAATTTCATAGTTTTGATATTTGGAAATGAATCATGAAAAAAATCCGAAGTTTACTTTTGAAGAATATCTAGGGAGGGGGGATGTTAACTTGATTTCTAAATTAAATTGTTGGTAATTATGAGCTAAAGAACCCAACAGATTGGACCATTTTTACGGCAATGAAAAAAAAACTGAACAAAAACTAAATAAAACCAAAGCCACATGTGCTCTTCTTTTTCATGTTCAAAGGTTTTGGTTCAATATTAATAAACCAAAAACAACCTAAAAAAGAATAAAAATTTTACTTAAAACATAATGCAAGTAAATCTCAATGCAAATGGGTAAAGCTCAGGTAAAAAGACTTATTGTTTTTATTACCCTTATTGGAGCAACTTTTGTTTCTACCATCTTGTACTTCGGCTTTTTAGGCGAGTAATCACCCTCTGTTTATGCGTCACATTGAAACATTAGATGACTTTAATTAAGCTTTTAAAAAAGGGCGCGGATGCATCTTGACATTGATACATTAAAAGAAAGAGAAACCGAGAAAGAGCGCACCCGGAAAGAGCGGATGGCAAAAAAAAGGATCATCAAGTAATTATTTCGAGTAAGGGCATATTGTTTTTCAAACTATGTTCAACTCTTCAATTCATTTCTTTTTCTATATCGACAGCACGAGGAATGAAGAAAAATGTACTTGCAGATCAGTTTGTGCGCATAGGGATTTGTCGAAGGGGTGGGGGTAGTTTTTTATACAAAAAAAAACATTTACACAATTTTTTTATATTTGATGCCAAGTTGTTGGCAATATCGGTGACCTTGAACAATTTAACCTTGAACAATTTAAAAACTCAAGCCTTTTTGTTATTGTTCCGACTTTCGATACGAAAAAAACGTAATATTTGTGCTCGGGGTGGGTTTTTTTTTCTTCAGACAAATTTCGACTTTTTAACTAGCCATTTTTGACGGAATTTTTTTATATCATTCTAAAGCTATTGTTGTCTTGAGCTCAAATTTGAAAAGATATTTCACCTGTGATCATTTTTCGTTAAGTTATGGGGGTTTAAAGATTTGCATTTTGGCCAATTTGGGACAATTAACGCGCGATATATTTCGCGCTATTAACGCGTAAGCGGAGAGTTAATCCGTCTTAGAAATCGTTTCAAATTGGTTGAAAGAAGCTTATTTGCCATAATTAATTTGTTAAAAGGAGCGAAATCTATTGTCTTGTACTTTATATGGCGTGTGGGGGGATGATTTTCATAGAAAAATTTTCAAATTTTAGAAAAAATTTTTTTTTTCATTTTATTTTATTACATTTAGTTTTTTATGTTACTACTGCTCCATAAACGTTAAAAGGCAGTCGGAACTTCAGAGCTTCGCCCTGATACGAGCAGTCTTGTATTAACTTTTGGAAACGCTTTTTACTTTTTGAAATCAGTTGAAAACTAAATTCGACGACAAAATGAGCATTTTTAGGCTTATTAACGTCGTTCAGATTTGTTGATCGAAATTGATATCGCCAACTATTTTGCATTAAATATAAATCAATCAATTTGATTTTGCAACCTCCCCTAGTACCATTTAAATAACCTGCTTTGCTGCAATTTCTGCTACATGGTTAGCCCTTTCAAACTCGCAGAAAAATGGTAGATCTTCAACCAAGTATTATTAGTTGCAGAGGTGTTAGCTGAGATTATTTGCTCACAGTAGATGTAGAAAAACTTGCTGAAACTCTAAATGAATGTTGTCCAGAAATGTCTTTAAATTTCTTCGTAGAAATGGAAAGCTGAATTTGCGACTCTTTTTGTCATTTAGTGTAGCTTACCAAATGGTTCAGTCGAGTTTTTTATTCCACTTCATAGCCATTGTAGTGATCACGAGTCTCGTAAGAGTCTGTGTAGCAATTTTGTTGGTTCTCAAGGTCTTAATTTTAACCATTTTGTGTTAACAAAAAATTATGGACAGCAATACGAGGCAAAACTGTGCATTCGGTGCATTGTAAGCGGATTCCGAAACAGGCCAAAATCAGATTCGTCGCGGAATCCGCAACTTTGCTGCTTTTCTTCGATCTTTTTTGCTGTTTTGAACTCCACAAACAAATACCTAAACACTGAACCGCTCAAAATCGCTCCTAAAATAGGCGATTTTGCGGAATCCGCAACCGTATTTGCGGAATCCAGAACAGTTTGTGGAATCCACAAACAAATATTAAGACTTTTGTATAGTGAAAATGTAGCAACTGTAAGCGGAATCCGCAAATTATAAGTCGAATCCGCAAATATTAACTGGAATCGGCATTTCATTTGCGGATTCCGTTTACATATAAGTATATGTGTGGTATAGCATTTAAAATTAAATCTTTTATCTACTAGATGGTCACCAGAAAAATCAATCTGAATTACTGCATTTATCAACTACCAGTTGAAATACCAAACGTTTGGTCTCAACTCCTCTCAACCCAATTTCGATCTCAAATCTTGTCAACTTCGATCTCAATTCGATCTCAATTCACTAGAATCGGAATCTACTAGATCATCAGTATTTGGAGTTGATAAAATCCCACATACTGACCAGTATTTGGGGTTTATGCAATCCCAAATACTCTCAAGCCAATGACTTCAAATACTGAATTTATTCGGCTTTATGCTTCCAAAATCAGTATTTGGGATTGACGCAATCCCAAATACTGACTCAATTTAGCTATATACTGTGTGTTGTTTTTACATACACTCTCAAGCCAATGACTCCAAATATTGAATTTATTCGATTTATGCTTCCAAAACAAGTATTTGGCATTGACGCAATCCCAAATACTGACTCGAATTAGCTATATACTGTGTGTTGTTTTTCCATACACTCTCAAGCCAATGACTCCAAGTCTTGAATTTATTCGGTTTTGTGTTTCCAAAATAGTAAAAGGTGACATCCACCGATTTAGTTATTAAATGTTTCGAGATTTGTTCGTGGATTCCGCTGACCATTGTTGTAGATATATATAACTTTAATGGATATACTGAATTAGAATTTTCAGTTCAAAATTCGAAAGGAAAGAAAAAACGAAGCGAAATCAGAAAGTAAAAGCTTTTTTGAAAACACTGTGCAGCAGAGAGTCATATGTATAAATCCAACAGTTTTAAGGTCTGTTCAACCTTTTCAAACTCTAAAATCCCGCCAAATCATAACCATACCGAAAAACAATTTCAAACATTAGTGGAGCAATCACGTTTTCGTTAGTTTTTCATAGAATGACAATCAGTTTTCAATCAAACTTGAATCGACAGCTAGTTATCGATACTTCTTGGTCCTATTGATAACACTTTGTCTCCCATATATCAGTCAGAAACTCAACTAATCACCACTGTTTCTTTCCTAAACTCACCGA
Source organism: Symsagittifera roscoffensis (assembly GCF_963678635.1). Classification (NCBI taxonomy): domain Eukaryota; kingdom Metazoa; phylum Xenacoelomorpha; order Acoela; family Convolutidae; genus Symsagittifera; species Symsagittifera roscoffensis. The sequence goes on along the minus strand of NC_087062.1, from coordinate 77,256,785 downwards.
CAACCCTTCTCAACAGCACAGGCTCTCTCTCCATATAACAACCAAGTAGCCCAAACTTTCGGCTTTCCAACGAACTCACACCGAAGAACCTTTGAATCCATTAATAACCACGATTTTTATTCCACTACACCGTCAAATTTATAAACCAACTATGCAGACCTCACAAGACTATTCAATCGCCCCACTCAGAGTCCACGATGAAACCCTAAGTACTTATCAACCACATCTACGAGCCCTCATCATAACCCCAAACCTAAACCCAATCTAAAACAACGAATAACAAAAAAATTGCTCGATAAACCGCAGCTACCAGCATCTTTAGAATTAGACATTGAAATTCACCATTTCTTCGAAAACAACAAGTTGATACCAAGGTCGAGGTCCGCGACTTAAAAAAAGACTTTGTGGGTCGCGCCGCATACCGTTTTCAGACTGGATTTTGCAGTCGCGCCGTTAACCTTTTCTTAAGTCGCGGCGTCAGTCTTTTCTTAAGTCGCGCCGCTTAAGTCTTTTCTTAAGTCGCGTCGCTTAAATCTTTTCTTAAGCCTCGCAGCTTAAGGCTTTTCTTAAGTCGCGCCGCTTAAGTCTTTTCTGAAGTCGCGCCGCTTAAGTCTTTTCTTACGTCGCGCCGCTTAAGTCTTTGTTTAAGTCGCGCCGCATAAGTTTTTTCTTAAGTTGCGCCGCTTAAGTTTTTTCTTAGGTCGCGCCGTCAGTCATTTGTTAAGTCGCGCCGCTTAAGTATTTTCTTAAGACTGAGGGCGCGACTTAAGATAAGACCAACGGCGCGACTTAAGATAAGACCAACGGCGCGACTTAAAAAAATAATTTTGGTATTTTGCTCAGTCGTGCATGTCGCGGCGGTTTGTTCTCAGTCGCGCCGGTCTGGGAATGAAAATTTTCAGTCGCGCCGGTAGCGCCATTACCTTAGTTCGCGCCGGTACCGACGGTGTTTTCAATCGCGCCGGTCTTCAATTGTCAAGTTTCGGTCGCGCCGGTCTGGAATTGCCAATTCAAGTCGCGCCGGTCTGGAATTGCCAAGTTTGAGTCGCGCCGATCTTTCCTTAAGTCGCGGACCTCGACCCGAGTACTAAAAATGTTAACACAGAATTCGAACAGCAGAAACTTCTATACAGGCTAGTTAGCAAATTTAAAACAATGAAAAACCAACCATTGAAGCAAAAGCTTCAACTTAACAAAAATCACTCATTTCTTAGAAACTACCAATGTTTTGTCGAGAAATCGTACTACTTGGTTGATTGTTCCGACCATTGAAAATGGAGAGGAACTTTGTATTCGGGTGTGATGTAGTTTTTTTCCACGCAAAATCAAGCAACAAAAATAATCTACGGACCGGGTTGAATGGTGTATCATATTAAAGCCCTTGCAGTTTTGTTTGAAATCTTTGATTCCAAAAAGTTTGAAATCTTTAATTTTTTTGTCTTTTTTCGAGCAAGTAAAGCAAGCGAGCAGCCTTAATATTGCTTAAAAGCTTATAACAGCTTAATTTAAAAGGTACAAACTTAGTTTTACATGGGTAATGAAAGTTTACTTTGAGTACTTAAACGCCTTTTTGGAATAAAACGTTTTTCGAAAATCAAAAAGCTGCTAAAATTTTCTTTCAGCTACTTTTATCTCACCACGACAAAAAAACGACGATAACTTGAAAAAAAATTAAATATTTTTAAGACAATGGTCAAAACATTGTGCTACTTGCACAGTAACCGACTATCCTTGTTACTTTTTAATGTTATCTATATATTAAGTGATAAAAATTAGTGCTTTTGTCTACTGGAAACGCACCGGAACTGAGGAAATTTTTGAGAAATCAAAAAGTTCAGCTATTCCAACTATCAGTATAGTCGATCATTTGATATCTAAACGTAAAGCTAACGATGAGCGTTTGCGCAAACAGTACTTGGCATTACACCAGCCCGATAATTTAAAGATCAAAACTTTCCGGATCATTCGCAGAAACGGCGAAAATCTGAGAACACTTGTTGCTAAGACTAAGAGGAAAATTAGATTGAATAAAAAGCAACAAGCGCTCTTTAAGCAACGCACACTCACCTGAGTCAATACAGGAGCACCTAGACGAGGTAAACAGGTCTTTTGCTCAGAAGCTCGGTCTTGTAACTCTTGTATAAATTATTGCATTTATGTCACAGCGCTGCAGTGCTTCAAAGTTGCTTCGTTTGTTTTTGTATTGAATTAAGGTTTGAAACGTCCCTTCCTTTTAACCGTTAAAGCACATCGTAACTGTTTATCACAATGAATCAAGAATTAGGTAGGAAAGTCCTAAAGCTTCTTGAGTCTCGGCGTAGTTTGAAGATTGAGCTCCTCAGTTTTCATCAATACAAGGAAGAAGCCATAGAGAACAAAAAACGAAAGGCGATTGTTGAGACTTACATCAAAAATGCAATTGATTTCCTGGGAAAAAAAAGTTTCAAAAAAGACGAGATAAGTCAAATGGCGGAAAATGCTAGAACAAAGATAAGATTTGCGAGGAATTGGAACAGTGTCTTGACCTGGTGACAAAAAGACACGATGAGGTAGTTCAGAAAGCTAGGAAATTTGTAGAATCTGATGGACAAGTAAGGTCCGTTTCATCGCGCTCGGGGGAAGTGGTTTCCTCGAAAACTTCCGAAAAACCTCGAAGTTCACTTCGGTCTAAGGTCTCATGTCATAGTGAAACCGTCTCAATGACTTCCACTCAATACAAAAAAAAGAGTTGCTGTTGGCTTAAGTAAGAACAGAAGATATCCAGAGAGAAAATGAAGCATCAAAGCGCTGACTAGAAATCAAGCAAAGGTTAAAAGTAGTACAAATCCGCGAGGAGAATAGAAAAAAGTATGTTGAAGCCAAAATAGCTGCAGCTGAATTGGAGGAAGACTCCGACTATGTTGACTCATTTGCTAGCTTGCTAAGCTCTCACAGGGAAACAGAAGATAAACGTACAAAAACTTGAGTGGAAAATTTGCTGAATTTGAATCCGGTAGTGACCGTAACTGTACTGACCGCATACACATCTGAACTGAATGCGTTTCCTGTGTGTAAAGACCAATTAGGTGGCTTGTCTTCTACCATGATGCATGTGGCTTGAGTACTTCCCATGATTCGTAAATCTTTTACGCAGATTGCTGCCGGCACTAACGCTCAGCGAAATGACGGCAATTATGGGTCGAACCTAAACCATGATGTAACACAACCACACGGGTTTTCAGATGCAAATCAGCAGATCAATACTGAGCCTGCAACGTGTGCTAATTTTGAAATTGTTTCATCACCTTCGTATATAAAATTTTTCGTCATACTGCAGTTGTTTCAGCATCACCTCCTGTGAGCCATCCCAACTACTTCAGTCAGTTCTATAACCCGAACCTCGCATTGGCAACACGTGATTTCCTGCAACTGCAACACCGATCTCCTTAATTTGCAACCCTTTAGTATTGGATGAGTCATCGCACGTATTTGAGGCAGTAACATACGTTGCCCCTCCAAAATCCGTAACATTCTCCTATAATAGGTTAGGTCGGATATTCATTGCTCGTCCTTTCATCATCCGTGTTTTTTGAATCCTGTCGCATCG
>NC_087062.1:77230699-77248199 GCF_963678635.1 Symsagittifera roscoffensis | reverse complement strand
ACCAATAATCGAGGATATTTTCGTGGATTCCACTGACAACGACTGAGTTCTTGGTTTCAAGTTCCGCAGTTACTAGATAATAACTATAAATAAATCTAACTATTAGATAACAATTCGAGCTATTATTTATTCACGTATGAACTCATTTCGATGTAAACAGAACTAACTTGTTGACAAAATTTACGTTACACGTATTTGCACACGAAGTCCATCGAATTTTTCTTAGAAGAATTAATTTACATTTTGGAACATGTTTTTAGTGACTTACAGACACCAAATTGTTCGCCTATATCTAGAACACGGTTGGGTCTCGTAATGTCAATCATTTACCAAGCTTCCATCGGTTATCATTTTATGATACTGTTCAAAATCATGAAAGTTCTATAAGCGAAAATTACAGTGACCTAGCAAAACCTAGAGAGCAAAACTAGATATCGTGACCAAACTTCACTTACCACCTTCTTCTTGATTGCTAAGCCTTTCATCGAAAACTTTACCTCTTAGAAACGCTAAAGAATTGACGTTTTACTCGTTATTATATATCCATGGCAATTTTTAATGCCAGTTTATTGCTGAAAACAAGTTTCACAGGAGTGTTTTATTCAATGAAATTGCCTGAAAACAGCCTATGACAAAAATGAAAACAAATTAGGAAAAAATGCAAAAACATGGAGATTTTTAGGGTAGTTAATAGAGTGGTTAACAAAGTCTTTAAAAATGCTCCACTCGGCTACGGGCAAATGTGAAAGTTTTTGCAATAATTTTCCAAACCAAGATAATGCTGCGATTTTTTCTTTTGACTCAATCAGGAAATTACGAACCATAAAACCATAGGAATCAAGTGACACATTCTAGGAGTACTTCGAATAAAATAATTAAAACCAGTTGAATAACTTTATTAGATAAGTTTAAAACCCCAACTAATCCACAATTATCAAACTACTGAGAAACAAGATCCTCAAAAAAATAACATTTTTTTTAAACAACACAAGTATTAGAAGGATCCAGGAGTACTAAGGAAGAAACGGATTGAAGGGTCAGGAAAACACCGTATAAAACACAGTAAAAAAACAGTATAAATTATACTTACAAAACTCCAAAAAAACTTACTTACATCGGGATAATCTGGCGTAAAAGGTCGTCTCGAGCTGTGCTTTAAAGGTAAGCTGTGGGACAACAAAGTTTTTTAAAGTGTAGCATCCGGGTGACCAACTCTTTAAAATAACTTAAAATAACCATGGCTTCTTGAAACAACTTTACAGCAGCATGAATAAACACCCAATTTTTCCGTTGTATGTGCCGTTGCCCGGGTTGACGGCCATAGAAGAAAAATGTTTAGCATACAGTTTTTTTATATGAAGTATATGGAAAAAATGCTTGTCATACAAAATTAATACAAAAAAAAATGTTTTAAAAATTTTTAATGAATATTTTTTGTCTATTTTCCTCTTTTGAAGCTTTCTGGTCATTAAAAAAGTGTTTAAAACATTTCAATAAAAATTGCTTGTCATAAAATTTTCAGGTATGAAAATTTTAAGATAATCATTTTGTCATAGATAAAACAAAACTTTCAAAAATCACCAAAAAACGTGTCTGGGTAATTTTAAAATATATGAAAACTAAGTGATATGCAATTTTTTATAAACAAAAACACAAATTTGAGTTAAAAAAATTTTTAATCCCCTTTTTGGTTGCAAACTTGCTTTTGTGCTCTAATATAAATTTTACGAAAAAAATTCTGCATGCCAAATTTGACCATTTGTGTTTTTTTTGTAAACGCAATTATTATTTTTTTGTTTCATTTGATAAGATTTTAAAAAACTTAAAAAAAAACAGGCCTATTTTCCTCAACCGCCAAAATATTCAAACTAAAAATTATCTAGCCATATACAAAAACAATTTTTTTGGTATATAATATGGAAAAAATGCTTGTTATAAATTTTCATAGTATGGAAATAATGCTTATTTTGCTTTTTTTAATACACTTACTTTTTGCTCTATGAAGTTGTATGAAAGAGTATGACAAGCAAGAAAGAGTATGATAAGCTTTTTTTGTCAACCGGGTGTGTTTGTGGTGTAGGATATAACAAAACTCAGACACTACTTTGTGTTCAAATTACGTCAAATTGTACAAATTGCGTCAAATTTGTACAAATTGCGTCGTATCGATGATCCGCTTACACGTTATTAGCACGAAAAAGATCGCACTTTAATATCCCAAATTGGCAAGTTTAAACCCCCATAACTTTTCAAAAAATGATCAAAGGTAAAATGTTTTTTTTTTTAAATTAGCGCTCAAGACGGCCATGTTTCAAAAACTTCTTGTAGCAGGGTGAAGACGTAAATTTTTTGACTGAATTTAAAGTCTATGCAGTAACTATTCCCGTTACAAAATGGATGAAACTTTCAAAAAGAATTCAATTTTTTTTAATTCATCACCCAGCAAGCCACAACAAGATAGATTTCGGATATCTAACAAAGTATTACATTAAAAATACGAAAGCACACTGTGCACTGGTTAGGCGCACAGTTTTGTATCTGTATTTTCTGGATTCCAGAGACAAGTCTTTAAACCTGTTGAAATTTTGTCGAAATGATCAAAGAAAATGAAAAAACAAAAGAAGAAAAAAGGGTCCCATGGAAACAGCTTACAGTTCATAAAATGCACAGTTTGGGCTCGTAATGTAGTTATACCAAAAAACGTTTTTCAATTTAATTTGTAACGGTTTCTAAGACGGACTAAACATACGCTGACACACTTTTAGCACGTATGATATAGCACGTTGATCATCGCAAAATATAACGCACAATAACTATCCCAAATTGGCAATCTCTAAACCCCCTTCACTTTACAAAAAATGATCAATTCTTTTCAATTTGAGCTCTGGAAACAGTACCAAGTACCTTTGGACAGATATAATAAAAATTTCGTCAAAAACTGATAGTTAATAAGTCGAAACTTGTCTGGAGATTTAAAAAAAAAGAACCATCCTGAGTAATAACATTCCGTTCTTTCTTCAAAAATATCAAGACTGCTCGTATCAGGGCAAAGCCCTGAATGTTCCGACTGCCTTTTAAGGTTAATGGAGCAGTAATAATATGTATGTAATAATAAAACAAAATGAAACTTTTTTTCTAGGATTTGAAATTTTTTATGAAAATTCATCCCCCCACACGCCATTTAAAATACAAAGGGATAAATTTTGCTCCTTGTAACAAATCGATTATGGCAAATAAGCTTCTTTGAACCAATTTGAAATGATTGCTAAGACGGATTAACTCTCCGCTTACGCGTTAATAGCGCGAAGTATATCGCGCGTTAGTTGTCCCAAATTGGCCAAAATGGCCATGTTTAAACCCCTATAACTTTACGAAAACTGATCACAGGTTAAAGATTTTTTCAAATTTGAACTCAGGACAACAATACCTTTCGAATGATATTTAAAAATTCCGTCAAAAATGGCTAGTTAAAAAGTCGAAATTTGTCTGAAGAAAAAAACCCACCCCGAGCACAAATATTCCGTTACTTTCGTATCGAAAGTCGGAACAAAAACAACACGACTAATGTATATTGAAACTGACTAATGTATATATGAACTGATAAATTGAAATAAGATTCAATGTTGCTCTAGGGAGTAGAGCGAACTTATCCAGTGGAAAATAGATAGGGTGACTTTTTATCAGAGATAAACTTGTAGCATAAACAAAAAGCCCCATTGTTTATCCAATGAAAAGTGGGATACGCGATATTACGCTGTGTTTTGGTTTTTGAATGTATCCAAGTTTTTTTTCCAAAATTAATTAACTATCAAAACCAAAGACCATTGTTGACATTTGAAACGAGATGGAAAAACACTAATTTCCTGTGTTTGTCTTTTGGGTCATTTAAAAGTGAAGCAAAATTTGCCAAGCAAATTACAGCTGAAATATTGTGTTTTTTCAAGACCTTCATTATTTAGAGCAAAAACGGCGCGGTCAATCAATCAATATATTAAACCAAAAATCTTCTTTAAAAAATCTTGTGTTTTTTCTAACATCTAACTTGCGAGCATACCAAGCTGGTAATCGTTTGGAAAAAATGTTCCTTTCAAACGTCTCCGATCGAGAAGACTATGATGAAGCATTTATTACGTCATCGGAGGCGGCTAAAGTGGTCGGGGACGACTGGGTGCTGTGGGTCCGTATCATCGTCATCCTCTGTGTCTGTCTGGGTCCACTGTCAATCATTTGTGACGTCATCGGTTTTGTCATAGGTCAACTATAAATTCTCCAACCCTTTTCTTACAATCAACAGCTTTTATCTATTTTTTTTGTTGTGTGGGCTGTATGTTTTACAGTTCTTCCAAAACTACAGCAAGTATTTTGGAGTTTTTTTGGGTCCAAGTTAACATGCTCCGTCCAAAATAGCTCCGTTAACTTAATTATAAGTTGAAATGTTCATCCAATCAGAATAGAACATAAGATTAATAGATTAAAAGCTGGACTGGAAAAACTTATTTGATCTATCGGGAGTGGGAATGATAATTTGATTCTATTTTTTTTAAAATTTCGACTCAATTTAAAAACAATGTTTCTTGAAATATGAAATTTTTCGACAAATTTTCTGATTTTTGGAAAAGTCATACTATCGGTGCAGTTGAGTATACGTTTAGTAAGACAAAATTTAGAAAAGTTGAAATAATCAACTGTCAAATTTCACATCACCAGATGTCTACTCGCACTGACAAAGGTGTTCTTAGATCGATTCCTTTTTTATGTCATATCAGGGACGGATCTAGGATTTTCTCGAGGAGGGGCGGATGATTTTCAAAAAGTTTTCAAAAATTTTGCCGACGGTTTTCTTTTTTAGGTCGACCCAATTGATTTTCCGAGCTCTCTCAAAGCACAAAAAGACCCTGTTTTGGTCAATTTTTTTGCGCCGTAGGCAAGATTTTGAAAAAAACAGGCCAAAAAAAGACGTTTTTATACACTTTTTTTTTGAATTTTTGCTGGCTAATAATGAATAAGCGTTAACCTATGATTTAATCTTTAATCAGCAATGATTTCCAAGGAAGATTGCCCAATCACTTTGACCGCAAGTTCAAAAAATGCAGGCGGCTCAAAGCATTTTGGTATATTAGCGTTCGAAAATGTTGTAGGAGAGCTCGGAATATCATTTCAATCGACCTTAAAAGATTATTGGGATTATTGCGAGAAGTGAGGTAGGGAATTGTGAGTGAGAAAAAAAACCAAAAAAACCGCTTTGAATTTTTTAACGTTTTGGTTGCTGTAGGGAGGAAGCTACCTGTGGATACTCCGACGCCTGTGATTCTTCAGTACTTGTCGGTTGCTGACTCAGTCTTCATATTACAGCTCACAGCTACATCTGCCGCATACTTGGGAAGTAAGATGTCATCATTTGTGATATTATGTTCTGGCTTCACTTCTGCCGGCATAATTTTTCCGAAGGATACTTATTTGTACCTGATGATTAATTTGTATCAGATCTGAATCAACATTCTTGATACCTAAATTAGGATATGAAATGGGTTATGAATTGTTTAAGTAATGCTGAGATTCTCTAACATTGGGGCATTTAACACCTAAATTCAGAGTGATTTTTCATATAATCCATATTCCATTCTGGAACCAATGAAGGCACATATAATCAAAAAATCTTTTTTCATAGGGAAAAGTTAAATTTCACTGGTTGCTAATAAGAGAAAATGATAATTTACTATGATCTGCAGTGCAGCTCACGCAAACACACCTGTGGTTAAGAAAAGTGAAGAAAATCTGCTCATTTTTTTGAGAGGGTGTCAAAAAGCAATTTACCCGACAAGATGATGCCTCTGAGATGCCAAAATAGCACCCATCTGTATTTTTTTAACTTGTAACTATTTCTCTTTGTAGTCATTCCGCGTCTTCGAGTGGCGAATGTGGCGGCTTGCAAGATATTCTCCTTCTGCAACTGGTTCGCACACATCGCCATGCAACTCAGCTACTCCGCTCTCAGGTCCTTTTCCACACACTCCCCCACACTCAAATTGAAATTTAAAAAAAGCTTAAAAATGGCAATTTGATAGCTGTGAAAAGCTTAGCAAAAAATAGCGCAGTTCCTGACTCGTTCACTCTTGCATACGCATGTTCATTATGACTTGCTGTAAAGTTTCCGAAAAAAAAAACATTTTTAGTTAACTTTTGAACCACATCAAATAAGATCAGGGGCTAAATAACGAGGCAAAAGTTTTTAATAAGCTTTCACAAAAGTTCATCTCTAGACAATCTGGAACTTTTTGGAATTTGAACTAGAATTTGATTTAACGAACAAAAATTTGGAGCAAAAAAAAACGGAAAAGAGTCTGGCATCCCTTATCGAAGTCTGGACCGGGTTCTGGCACTGTATCTGCCATTCACATACCACACCTGGACCAGAAGACAGGCTGTGGTACCTCTGATTACAGTGACAGCTATCAGTGCCGTCGCTTCTGTCATCCCAATCTTAGGCTACGGCATCATGCACTCCAGGTAATCTACTTTTTCATATCTAAAGTTTCACAGAGCTTAAGTTATTATTGTGCAAAACTAATCTTGCACAGCAAATATGCAAAAAACAGTTAGCCAGATACGATTTTTTAAACTAAAAAAAGCAGATTGTGACCTTCAACCTTAAAGTATGATTTTATGCACAAGGTCTTAGAACGAATCAAATGCTTCCCGAAACTCCAAATAATACATGAATCGCGCTGCAACTCGCAAATACAGACAGGACTGGTCTGCGCACGTGTTGCGACACAGACAGGACTGGTTGGAAAAGTCAATGTTGCGAGTCCAAAGTGATACGTTTCATGCCTGCTAACCATCTTTTTGATCAATAAGACCGCCTGAGTTTGAAAAATTTAGACGACCAGTTATTTAGTGGACTCAACGCTATAGTAAGATAATTTGGTTGGGTAAAACGAAGTAGGTGATAGGTCTTCATTCATGATGTAAGCTTTGGTAATAGCAGATTGAAAGAATAAAAATAAGGGATGATGATCGAAAGGATAAAACAAAGTCAACAGCTAGGGAGGGGACATTAATCGTGTTGTCAGTTATTATAAGCTCGGGTATCGAAAGAGTGGCCTACTAATTAAATTCAATGAATTCATAAAGTCTTTGAAATAACTTTCAAGAAAAACTTTGCTAAGTTTAATAACGGGTCTAATATTTGTTACACCAGGTGTCAGCAGCAGTTTAACTGAACGCTCATTGCTATCAGTGTCTTTGTATGTTTCCATGACTTTTGCAAGAGGCCATGAGCCGCGATGAGTGAAATCTTCAACTACCCACACTTAATCATTGACAAGAGCAGACACGCGGTTCCGTTTAGTTCTTAGTTATTTTTGCGGTAATTACTCTTTGAGGAATCTAATCCAGAATTGCTGTGATAAATTTGGGCAGTACGCCAAGACTTTGAAGTGTCACTTCTGAGTCTAAGAACAATCCAGGGTGAAATTTAGTTGATGGTCTATCGAGTAGAAAATGATTTGCAGTCAGTGCTAGTGAAATTTTAAGACCTGAGGGAACGTTATGTAGGAGTCTAGAATTCATGGAGGCTTCCATTTCTCAGATAAATGTGTGGAGTGACTCGTCATTAAGCGTCTGGGATCCGATAACTTTGTTCAGAGAAAGCTTGAATATCTGAACCTAACGATCCCAGCTACCGCCAAAATGTGGTGGCGCGGTTGGACTAAACTTCAAGACTATAAAATCGAAAGTATAAAACAAAGTCAACAGTTAGGGAGGGAGCATTAATCGTGTTGTCAGTTATCATAAGCTCGGGTATCGAAAGAGTGGCCTGCTAATTAAGTTCAGTGATTTCATAATTTCCTTGAAATACCTTTCAAGAAAAATTTTGCTAAGTTCAATAACGGATCTAATTTTCGTTACACCAGGTGTCAGCAGCAGTTTAACTGAACGCTCATTGTTATCAGTGCCTTTGTATGCTTCTATGTCTAAATCCAGAATAATTAAAGTTAAGAAATCTAATGTTTTTGGAAATCAATGCAAAAATGGGAGCTCAATTTTTTCTAATGAGCCTGCTCCATGCGACCAGTTTCATTTAGTTGAGAGTGTTGTAGAGTCAAACACGTAATTTCCGTGGAAAAACATAATAGCGTATGACTAGATTTAACCAATTTTTTGTCTGGGTATCGAGATCAAAATTTTTCTCAAAAAATAAGAGTTATTATGCTTCAATTTTGAAAACGTTTGTTAGTAATTTTTGTTTCGACATGTTTAGAAGAAAACAAGACCCTCGTATTAGGGCAAAGCCCTGAATAATCCGCCTGCTTTTTATCTGTCTCGATTAGTTTTTGGTAAATTTCATGTTGGCAAAACTATGAGTTTTAGGCTGATCATATTAAAATATAAGTAATACAATTTGAGTCGTGTATTAAAATAAAATAATTTAGCTCCCTCAATCGGATTGACTTTGTGGTGCGGCATATTTTGCCAAGCATGTAAATTTTAAAATGAGCAGTTTAGACAGACTCGTGTCAGGTTACTGTAGTGGTTTGCAGATCAAAGGATCGATCCCCCGAGAAATTAGAATCTTGTAAAACTGATCCGAATAAAGAAAAACTTCCGCAAGCATACATATTCTTCATTTTCTTCGAATGTCGGGCCATTGACGGAATATTTGTGCTCGAGGAGTTTTTTATTCTCCATACAAAATTGGACTTTTAAACCAACAAATTTGACAATTTTTTTATAGATCATTTGCAAAGTATTGATGTCTTAAGCTGAAATAAAAAGTATATATCTGTGATCTTTTGTCGGTAATTTATGAGGATGTTAAAGATTGCCATTTCGGCCAATTTGAGACAAAAAACGCGCGATGTATTTAGCGCTAATAACGCGTAAGAGGACATTTAAATTGTCTTTGAAATCGTTACAAAATAGACTGAGGCATGATCTTTGGTCTATTCAATATTTTACCAAAGGCAGGTTAAATAACTCATAGCGTGCTTTACATAGCGGGGGATGATTTAGAAAAAAACATTGAAAATGCTTTTGGTTTTTTTAAAAAACTTCATCGTATATTTTAATTTAAACTACTCCAAAGCAATTAAAATGCACTCGGGCTATTCAGAATTTTGTCTTGATGCGAGTTTTCTTGTTTTTCTGCTTTCGAAAAAAAAATTGGAATATTTATTTTTGGAGTCGTTTTTTTATATTCAGTCAGTATTAGTCTTCTTAACAAAGTTTTTTGACGGACTTATTTTTCATGTCATCTAAGAGATATTGTTGTCCTGAGCTCAAATTTAAAAAGATATATCACCTCTGATCATTTGTCATAAAGTTATGGGGTTTTGAAAATTGCTAATTTGGTCAATTTGGGATAATTATTCCGCAATATAATTCGTTCTTATAACATGCGTAAGCACCAATTTAATGCGTTCTAAATTGAATTGAGGACAAATTTTTAGTCCTTTTAAAACAAAAAGGGACGCTAAACCCTTTGTATCTTAAGTTTGAAGAAAAAATTGTCTTTTTTAAAATATTTCGTCAAATGATTTTGATACTTTTGCTCCTATGCCACTTATTAACGGTTCTCTTCGTTCTGGTTCAAAATTCATATCCTTACTCATGATTCAGTTCTTTTTATGCTGTAATTTTGTATTTTTTAGCAACGAGGAAGCATATGATGGAAATGGTGACACGTTCTGCAAAGCAATGCTTTCGGCCGAGTCATACGTCGACATAGTGAGTTATGTTGTCAATATGACTATTCCTGTGGCGCTTGTAGTTGTTTTCAACTGCATGATCGTGGTAGCACTGGTGAGAAAGCCGAAAGTGCAGAGCAGTGGCAGGTTTGTCAATAGTTAATTTATTAATTGAAATTAATTTTAGTCAATATTTAATCTATGGTTCAATGCCGAAAGCAATTTTGGACTAATCATAGAGTTATTTGGCTAAAAAAAATCATTTGTACAAAAAAAACTAATTCAGGGATGGCTTATGATGGAAACATTTATAAAAAAGATTCGAAATTCAGGACGACCTTTGGAAAACACGACACAGATAGTTCTCCGCAAAAACAATTTTTGTCAACCTTTGTGAAATATAATACAGGCAGTAGCGGATTTAGGGGGGGTGGGGGGTTTTTTGTCGGACGCTTTCTTCCCCTCAGGGATTGGAAGCCCCTGCCGACCCAAAGGGCTCCGCCTTTGTACTATTTTGAGATATCCATTTTTGGCTGACTGACCTTAAAATTTTTCTCGCCATCGGCGCCAATATATACTTAATTTAAGGGGGGAGCGCGCGCCAAAAAAACGCGTTTTTTTGGTCAAAAGTTTCCGAAAATTGCCTAAAAACGTCTTTTTTGGCCCGTCTTTTTAAATATTACTGCCTCATTCAAAAATATCATATAGCTTTGACTTTCAACATTAGGAAATTAAGGTCGTATCGAAAGTCGGAACAAAAACAACACGACTAATGTATATTGAAACTGACTAATGTATATATGAACTGATAAATTGAAATAAGATTCAATGTTGCTCTAGGGAGTAGAGCGAACTTATCCAGTGGAAAATAGATAGGGTGACTTTTTATCAGAGATAACCTTGTAGCATAAACAAAAAGCCCCATTGTTTATCCAATGAAAAGTGGGATACGCGATATTACGCTGTGTTTTGGTTTTTGAATGTATCCAAGTTTTTTTTCCAAAATTAATTAACTATCAAAACCAAAGACCATTGTTGACATTTGAAACGAGATGGAAAAACACTAATTTCCTGTGTTTGTCTTTTGGGTCATTTAAAAGTGAAGCAAAATTTGCCAAGCAAATTACAGCTGAAATATTGTGTTTTTTCAAGACCTTCATTATTTAGAGCAAAAACGGCGCGGTCAATCAATCAATATATTAAACCAAAAATCTTCTTTAAAAAATCTTGTGTTTTTTCTAACATCTAACTTGCGAGCATACCAAGCTGGTAATCGTTTGGAAAAAATGTTCCTTTCAAACGTCTCCGATCGAGAAGACTATGATGAAGCATTTATTACGTCATCGGAGGCGGCTAAAGTGGTCGGGGACGACTGGGTGCTGTGGGTCCGTATCATCGTCATCCTCTGTGTCTGTCTGGGTCCACTGTCAATCATTTGTGACGTCATCGGTTTTGTCATAGGTCAACTATAAATTCTCCAACCCTTTTCTTACAATCAACAGCTTTTATCTATTTTTTTTGTTGTGTGGGCTGTATGTTTTACAGTTCTTCCAAAACTACAGCAAGTATTTTGGAGTTTTTTTGGGTCCAAGTTAACATGCTCCGTCCAAAATAGCTCCGTTAACTTAATTATAAGTTGAAATGTTCATCCAATCAGAATAGAACATAAGATTAATAGATTAAAAGCTGGACTGGAAAAACTTATTTGATCTATCGGGAGTGGGAATGATAATTTGATTCTATTTTTTTTAAAATTTCGACTCAATTTAAAAACAATGTTTCTTGAAATATGAAATTTTTCGACAAATTTTCTGATTTTTGGAAAAGTCATACTATCGGTGCAGTTGAGTATACGTTTAGTAAGACAAAATTTAGAAAAGTTGAAATAATCAACTGTCAAATTTCACATCACCAGATGTCTACTCGCACTGACAAAGGTGTTCTTAGATCGATTCCTTTTTTATGTCATATCAGGGACGGATCTAGGATTTTCTCGAGGAGGGGCGGATGATTTTCAAAAAGTTTTCAAAAATTTTGCCGACGGTTTTCTTTTTTAGGTCGACCCAATTGATTTTCCGAGCTCTCTCAAAGCACAAAAAGACCCTGTTTTGGTCAATTTTTTTGCGCCGTAGGCAAGATTTTGAAAAAAACAGGCCAAAAAAAGACGTTTTTATACACTTTTTTTTTGAATTTTTGCTGGCTAATAATGAATAAGCGTTAACCTATGATTTAATCTTTAATCAGCAATGATTTCCAAGGAAGATTGCCCAATCACTTTGACCGCAAGTTCAAAAAATGCAGGCGGCTCAAAGCATTTTGGTATATTAGCGTTCGAAAATGTTGTAGGAGAGCTCGGAATATCATTTCAATCGACCTTAAAAGATTATTGGGATTATTGCGAGAAGTGAGGTAGGGAATTGTGAGTGAGAAAAAAAACCAAAAAAACCGCTTTGAATTTTTTAACGTTTTGGTTGCTGTAGGGAGGAAGCTACCTGTGGATACTCCGACGCCTGTGATTCTTCAGTACTTGTCGGTTGCTGACTCAGTCTTCATATTACAGCTCACAGCTACATCTGCCGCATACTTGGGAAGTAAGATGTCATCATTTGTGATATTATGTTCTGGCTTCACTTCTGCCGGCATAATTTTTCCGAAGGATACTTATTTGTACCTGATGATTAATTTGTATCAGATCTGAATCAACATTCTTGATACCTAAATTAGGATATGAAATGGGTTATGAATTGTTTAAGTAATGCTGAGATTCTCTAACATTGGGGCATTTAACACCTAAATTCAGAGTGATTTTTCATATAATCCATATTCCATTCTGGAACCAATGAAGGCACATATAATCAAAAAATCTTTTTTCATAGGGAAAAGTTAAATTTCACTGGTTGCTAATAAGAGAAAATGATAATTTACTATGATCTGCAGTGCAGCTCACGCAAACACACCTGTGGTTAAGAAAAGTGAAGAAAATCTGCTCATTTTTTTGAGAGGGTGTCAAAAAGCAATTTACCCGACAAGATGATGCCTCTGAGATGCCAAAATAGCACCCATCTGTATTTTTTTAACTTGTAACTATTTCTCTTTGTAGTCATTCCGCGTCTTCGAGTGGCGAATGTGGCGGCTTGCAAGATATTCTCCTTCTGCAACTGGTTCGCACACATCGCCATGCAACTCAGCTACTCCGCTCTCAGGTCCTTTTCCACACACTCCCCCACACTCAAATTGAAATTTAAAAAAAGCTTAAAAATGGCAATTTGATAGCTGTGAAAAGCTTAGCAAAAAATAGCGCAGTTCCTGACTCGTTCACTCTTGCATACGCATGTTCATTATGACTTGCTGTAAAGTTTCCGAAAAAAAAAACATTTTTAGTTAACTTTTGAACCACATCAAATAAGATCAGGGGCTAAATAACGAGGCAAAAGTTTTTAATAAGCTTTCACAAAAGTTCATCTCTAGACAATCTGGAACTTTTTGGAATTTGAACTAGAATTTGATTTAACGAACAAAAATTTGGAGCAAAAAAAAACGGAAAAGAGTCTGGCATCCCTTATCGAAGTCTGGACCGGGTTCTGGCACTGTATCTGCCATTCACATACCACACCTGGACCAGAAGACAGGCTGTGGTACCTCTGATTACAGTGACAGCTATCAGTGCCGTCGCTTCTGTCATCCCAATCTTAGGCTACGGCATCATGCACTCCAGGTAATCTACTTTTTCATATCTAAAGTTTCACAGAGCTTAAGTTATTATTGTGCAAAACTAATCTTGCACAGCAAATATGCAAAAAACAGTTAGCCAGATACGATTTTTTAAACTAAAAAAAGCAGATTGTGACCTTCAACCTTAAAGTATGATTTTATGCACAAGGTCTTAGAACGAATCAAATGCTTCCCGAAACTCCAAATAATACATGAATCGCGCTGCAACTCGCAAATACAGACAGGACTGGTCTGCGCACGTGTTGCGACACAGACAGGACTGGTTGGAAAAGTCAATGTTGCGAGTCCAAAGTGATACGTTTCATGCCTGCTAACCATCTTTTTGATCAATAAGACCGCCTGAGTTTGAAAAATTTAGACGACCAGTTATTTAGTGGACTCAACGCTATAGTAAGATAATTTGGTTGGGTAAAACGAAGTAGGTGATAGGTCTTCATTCATGATGTAAGCTTTGGTAATAGCAGATTGAAAGAATAAAAATAAGGGATGATGATCGAAAGGATAAAACAAAGTCAACAGCTAGGGAGGGGACATTAATCGTGTTGTCAGTTATTATAAGCTCGGGTATCGAAAGAGTGGCCTACTAATTAAATTCAATGAATTCATAAAGTCTTTGAAATAACTTTCAAGAAAAACTTTGCTAAGTTTAATAACGGGTCTAATATTTGTTACACCAGGTGTCAGCAGCAGTTTAACTGAACGCTCATTGCTATCAGTGTCTTTGTATGTTTCCATGACTTTTGCAAGAGGCCATGAGCCGCGATGAGTGAAATCTTCAACTACCCACACTTAATCATTGACAAGAGCAGACACGCGGTTCCGTTTAGTTCTTAGTTATTTTTGCGGTAATTACTCTTTGAGGAATCTAATCCAGAATTGCTGTGATAAATTTGGGCAGTACGCCAAGACTTTGAAGTGTCACTTCTGAGTCTAAGAACAATCCAGGGTGAAATTTAGTTGATGGTCTATCGAGTAGAAAATGATTTGCAGTCAGTGCTAGTGAAATTTTAAGACCTGAGGGAACGTTATGTAGGAGTCTAGAATTCATGGAGGCTTCCATTTCTCAGATAAATGTGTGGAGTGACTCGTCATTAAGCGTCTGGGATCCGATAACTTTGTTCAGAGAAAGCTTGAATATCTGAACCTAACGATCCCAGCTACCGCCAAAATGTGGTGGCGCGGTTGGACTAAACTTCAAGACTATAAAATCGAAAGTATAAAACAAAGTCAACAGTTAGGGAGGGAGCATTAATCGTGTTGTCAGTTATCATAAGCTCGGGTATCGAAAGAGTGGCCTGCTAATTAAGTTCAGTGATTTCATAATTTCCTTGAAATACCTTTCAAGAAAAATTTTGCTAAGTTCAATAACGGATCTAATTTTCGTTACACCAGGTGTCAGCAGCAGTTTAACTGAACGCTCATTGTTATCAGTGCCTTTGTATGCTTCTATGTCTAAATCCAGAATAATTAAAGTTAAGAAATCTAATGTTTTTGGAAATCAATGCAAAAATGGGAGCTCAATTTTTTCTAATGAGCCTGCTCCATGCGACCAGTTTCATTTAGTTGAGAGTGTTGTAGAGTCAAACACGTAATTTCCGTGGAAAAACATAATAGCGTATGACTAGATTTAACCAATTTTTTGTCTGGGTATCGAGATCAAAATTTTTCTCAAAAAATAAGAGTTATTATGCTTCAATTTTGAAAACGTTTGTTAGTAATTTTTGTTTCGACATGTTTAGAAGAAAACAAGACCCTCGTATTAGGGCAAAGCCCTGAATAATCCGCCTGCTTTTTATCTGTCTCGATTAGTTTTTGGTAAATTTCATGTTGGCAAAACTATGAGTTTTAGGCTGATCATATTAAAATATAAGTAATACAATTTGAGTCGTGTATTAAAATAAAATAATTTAGCTCCCTCAATCGGATTGACTTTGTGGTGCGGCATATTTTGCCAAGCATGTAAATTTTAAAATGAGCAGTTTAGACAGACTCGTGTCAGGTTACTGTAGTGGTTTGCAGATCAAAGGATCGATCCCCCGAGAAATTAGAATCTTGTAAAACTGATCCGAATAAAGAAAAACTTCCGCAAGCATACATATTCTTCATTTTCTTCGAATGTCGGGCCATTGACGGAATATTTGTGCTCGAGGAGTTTTTTATTCTCCATACAAAATTGGACTTTTAAACCAACAAATTTGACAATTTTTTTATAGATCATTTGCAAAGTATTGATGTCTTAAGCTGAAATAAAAAGTATATATCTGTGATCTTTTGTCGGTAATTTATGAGGATGTTAAAGATTGCCATTTCGGCCAATTTGAGACAAAAAACGCGCGATGTATTTAGCGCTAATAACGCGTAAGAGGACATTTAAATTGTCTTTGAAATCGTTACAAAATAGACTGAGGCATGATCTTTGGTCTATTCAATATTTTACCAAAGGCAGGTTAAATAACTCATAGCGTGCTTTACATAGCGGGGGATGATTTAGAAAAAAACATTGAAAATGCTTTTGGTTTTTTTAAAAAACTTCATCGTATATTTTAATTTAAACTACTCCAAAGCAATTAAAATGCACTCGGGCTATTCAGAATTTTGTCTTGATGCGAGTTTTCTTGTTTTTCTGCTTTCGAAAAAAAAATTGGAATATTTATTTTTGGAGTCGTTTTTTTATATTCAGTCAGTATTAGTCTTCTTAACAAAGTTTTTTGACGGACTTATTTTTCATGTCATCTAAGAGATATTGTTGTCCTGAGCTCAAATTTAAAAAGATATATCACCTCTGATCATTTGTCATAAAGTTATGGGGTTTTGAAAATTGCTAATTTGGTCAATTTGGGATAATTATTCCGCAATATAATTCGTTCTTATAACATGCGTAAGCACCAATTTAATGCGTTCTAAATTGAATTGAGGACAAATTTTTAGTCCTTTTAAAACAAAAAGGGACGCTAAACCCTTTGTATCTTAAGTTTGAAGAAAAAATTGTCTTTTTTAAAATATTTCGTCAAATGATTTTGATACTTTTGCTCCTATGCCACTTATTAACGGTTCTCTTCGTTCTGGTTCAAAATTCATATCCTTACTCATGATTCAGTTCTTTTTATGCTGTAATTTTGTATTTTTTAGCAACGAGGAAGCATATGATGGAAATGGTGACACGTTCTGCAAAGCAATGCTTTCGGCCGAGTCATACGTCGACATAGTGAGTTATGTTGTCAATATGACTATTCCTGTGGCGCTTGTAGTTGTTTTCAACTGCATGATCGTGGTAGCACTGGTGAGAAAGCCGAAAGTGCAGAGCAGTGGCAGGTTTGTCAATAGTTAATTTATTAATTGAAATTAATTTTAGTCAATATTTAATCTATGGTTCAATGCCGAAAGCAATTTTGGACTAATCATAGAGTTATTTGGCTAAAAAAAATCATTTGTACAAAAAAAACTAATTCAGGGATGGCTTATGATGGAAACATTTATAAAAAAGATTCGAAATTCAGGACGACCTTTGGAAAACACGACACAGATAGTTCTCCGCAAAAACAATTTTTGTCAACCTTTGTGAAATATAATACAGGCAGTAGCGGATTTAGGGGGGGTGGGGGGTTTTTTGTCGGACGCTTTCTTCCCCTCAGGGATTGGAAGCCCCTGCCGACCCAAAGGGCTCCGCCTTTGTACTATTTTGAGATATCCATTTTTGGCTGACTGACCTTAAAATTTTTCTCGCCATCGGCGCCAATATATACTTAATTTAAGGGGGGAGCGCGCGCCAAAAAAACGCGTTTTTTTGGTCAAAAGTTTCCGAAAATTGCCTAAAAACGTCTTTTTTGGCCCGTCTTTTTAAATATTACTGCCTCATTCAAAAATATCATATAGCTTTGACTTTCAACATTAGGAAATTAAGGTTACCATTTCGAAGTTATTATCGGCGATCAAAAAGTTTTTGAAAATTTTCACGATTGTTTTAGACACCTCTAATCAGGGCGGATCTAGGATTTTCTCGAGGGGGGGGGCGGATTTTCAAAAATTTTCCAAATTTTGACGACCTTTTTTTTTTTTTAGGTCGACCAAATTGATTTTTC